>NC_051142.1:5962451-6196520 GCF_014839805.1 Manduca sexta | reverse complement strand
ACTTAAGACAAGAAATGATTTGTTGGTAATAACAACTTGATACAATGGCAAACATACAAATGTTACTAAGCAATATCCAACTCAGCTAATTAAAATCGGTGAAGGTTTTCCTATTTCAAATAACATGACCCACCTGGGATCAGAATTTGTATTCAACATGCTGATAGTCTCCACACCCATCAGAATACAGAAATAAATCAAACAAACTGTGGATACACAATGTTTAATGTCATACAACTTGGTATATAAGTGTGTGTATAATGTAATATTTTCTTTTGTAAATTACAGACAAAAATCTGGTTGTTTCCTGAAGGCACTAGGAATAAGGATTTTACAAAACTGTTGCCCTTCAAGAAAGGAGCGTTCAACATCGCCGTAGCAGCTCAAGTACCCATTCTACCTGTTGTGTACTCGCCCTACTACTTTATCAATAGAAAGAAATACATATTTGATAAAGGTAATATTTATATCATTATTAATTATGAGTATAACTCTTAGGAAACCCCTGTCTATGCAAACTCCCGTACTTCGTTTGTTTATGTATTCTACCTATATTACGAAAGAAAACACAATAAATAAATATTTCTGTAATTAGATTATTAAAAATGAATGCATATCCAAATAGCAAATATATTAAGTAAATGTCTGGGCTGAGCAAAATATGCGAGTCCCCAATAAACATTTTTAAACTAGTTGTGATTTCGATAATATGCTCAAACCTATATTAAGTCGGATATATATTTAGATTAGATATAAATGTAAATGTTATCGTGTTCCTAAATAGATACTATGAACCTATATAGGTTAAATAAATAAATAAACTTTAAAGTCACTTTATGAATATAAATATGTAATTAAGATTATAAAACGCATTTGTATAGCGGCCGGCAAACATTACCGAATGGTGGGGATGATTTGGATGTAGTAGTACACTTGCATACCAAAAATCACTACCCGGTAATGTGCTGAAGTTGTTAGCTAACAATTTTCTTATAAATAATATTTACTTAATTTATAATTAGATGTGATGGAGTTACTGTTTAAAAAAATGTCAATAAAATTATAATATACAACAGGATCCTGGGCGTGTAAAAAAAATATTAAATCTCGTACTTAACAAGTGTTTTTGACGATTTGTGATTCTGTATGAACTGATTGCTACAGTCTTGAAATTTTGAATGAATGAAAATTAGGCTACTGCGCTTCCGTAAACATTTTCAGATAAGAGTACCTAGTATTTAATAATAACCATGTTAATTGGACCACTAATAAAATACAGCCCTAAATAAAAAACCAAATCATTTACTCACTCAGAAATTTAAAATTTCATAAGTATCAAACTGGACGAACATCAAAGTATGCTGTTTCATATTAATTGCAGGTCATGTCATCATCCAGTGCCTAGAGCCGGTGCCGACGCAGGGCCTGAGCATGGAGGACGTGCCCGAGCTCATCGACCGAGTGCGCAACATGATGGACTCCGCATACAAAGAACTTTCGAAAGAAGTGCTGGGCGCCTTACCGCCCTCCTACCCGCTCGCCGCCCTCGACTGACGAGGCGGCCTGCCACACGGCACTACTTACCTAGTCTTAGCGATATGGCGACAGACGGCGGATCATTTCCTATCCTTAGTTTCAACTGCATTTACTAAGCGCAGTATTTTATTGATATAATCTTATGCAAACTTCATGTCTTTATTTTTTAATATTATAGGACTTTATCAAATTCAAGAACTATATCTTGAAAAATAGTTCTGTAAATTCTAAAGATTAAAGAATTCTCATATAATTCCACTTGATATTTTGTGGCAAACTTCAATAAGGGCATACAGTTTTATAAAACATTCTCTATACATTCAATAACTGGAGCTTCTTAATAATATTTGTGGCGTCGACATTGAACTTCGCACAATATGACATTGTTTGCATAAGTATTATACCCGCAAAAGATTACGCCACCATCCAAAAGTCTGCTTATTCATATTCTTAATTCCATTAGCTTTACATAATTAGTTATATTTAAGTGTACTCTTTGCCAGAAGTCATTAAATTTCCTTTTATTTTGTGTTAAATTAGACATGGTGTGTATAACCTGCATTGGTGGCCAATGTCCACCATTAAAAATATTATAATTAATTTAAACTTATGGGCGGTGAGAGCAACCCATATGCTCATTAACCGACATATGCATTAAAAAAATCTGTCAAGTAGGAGTTCATATGACGTTATTTGAAAGTGATTTATAATATACTAACATAATCGTACGATTTATAGTGACTAGAGAATAACGATACTTCATAATAGCTACCACCGAGTTATATAATACGAAAATAATCGATGATGATCAATATTATGTTTTATTATTTACTTCATAAATATAAAAATCTGACACATGTAATTATATTTTAAATTGAACAATTAATGAGATAGTAAGTGCATTGAGAAAGATAAACCAATTTTTTTATGTCATTTATCACATTTGCTTTTTATAAACCAGATCAAACCTCTTAACCTGCGACATACAATAAATGAACTGTTGAATGAATAAAAACGTGGGTGCGACAAAATATTAATTTACTTGTAGATTAATCACTACTATCAGACGATTGTGTCTACGTCAGATTCACAAAGTATTTTGGTTCATTGCATTAGTATGCAGTGTTCGCCCATATTAAATATCAAAATGCGTGTTGCGCTATGTACCAGGTCACACTGCCTAGTTTATTGTATGCACGTGCGCCGGACTACGCGTTCGGTGCAGAATATTAATTAATTACGAGGCCATATATTTCAGACTGATGTACGTCTTAATGTATTACTTAACAGTATTTCGATTTATTTTTCATTTAGCTTACATTTTAGTTTCGTTAAGGTTCCCATGTACACTTAAATTTCGTTTTAATTAGGATAAAAAATAGGTGGAGTATGGCTACCTCTTAACAGGAAGATTTCAAATAGAATTCTTCATATACAATGGGAATGTCTCGTCTATGTATGATGTAAGAGGTCCATGAGTATAATTAATAAAAACAATCCTGTATTTGTAATTTTATTAGTATATGCCAGTTTAGTGATCAAATATATACTGCAAATTTTATTAGGATAAATGAGTCTTATTTTTATGACTTTAGAGCCAAATAAGATTGACATTTTAAATATTAATGTTACCTATGAAGAAATTAACTGAAAGTGCAATAATTTGTAAATTGAAAACTAAAATAAAATTATTGTGTTTCTTGTATTTGAACGGTATATTATAAAATTTATGATATTGATATTTTAATCTATAACATTAGGTACTCAACTTTATGCCATAGAAAGCTTTTTAGTCATTTAGTTTCATTCGCCCTTTGGTTGTAGCCGGGGACATGCTTATTAGTATATTTTTCGTCATAATTAATAATTATTTTACAATTAGAAATATAATAACCGCTTCTACTTTTATGAGTCTATTAGTTACTCTTAATTTAGTTTTATCATTTAGATTAAGAAGTATTTACACACGCTTAAAAGTGACACAAAATTGCTCGAATATTGTATTGTCGCCTAGTCAGTTGTAATATTTCCTAACAACTATTAAAAATGTATTATTACTTATTTTTAATTGTACACTGTTAAGGCTCGCAGACACGGTCTTATTTAAGACGGGGAAAAAATATACCAACTTTATAATCGTAATTGTATCGCGCGTCACTATATTTTGTATTTTTCTTATATTTTAGACTATAATGTATTCCCCGTCTTAAAAACGTGTGAGCGCGCACTTAATTAAGGAAAAATGTGATTATGCATTATTTACTCTCTGAATATTCCTATTGTCCAAAGTTATGTTTTAGGAAAAGTCAGGTAGGAAATTAAAAACTCGTGCTTTGGACGTATATGAGCGATAGAATCCAATGTTAATGTTTCGCGTGCACAAAGTTCTAGTAAATCCTTTTTTTTATAATTTATAAATGACATCAAATATTATGTACTTTGGCCGCCGAGTAGTAGTGTGATAGTAGTACTGAGCAAACCTATACTATACAGCCTCCTCAAATATACTGTTCTGAAGCAACAGCTTGTTTTT
This sequence comes from Manduca sexta, assembly GCF_014839805.1. Lineage (NCBI taxonomy): Eukaryota > Metazoa > Arthropoda > Insecta > Lepidoptera > Sphingidae > Manduca > Manduca sexta. Next base: position 6,192,451 of record NC_051142.1, on the reverse strand, counting down.
TAACAAACAAGAACAACAGCTTTAAAAGTGTTAAATTCAAACAAAACATTTTTTACTACCACTCTACACTACTTTTTAGTACTGGTGATATGGTCCTTGTAGTATTCTCGCTCAGACCAATAAACTACACATATTCAAAACAAGAACGTGTTAAACACAATATATTTGTGATTTTATAAATATAACAAGGGATAACGTTTCAACGATTTGATAATCAAATCGAAACTACGAGGAACAACTCAAAATAGAAAAATGATATAAGGATCGAATTGTAAAACAGTAAGTTTACACGAGGATATTTATTTCCCTGGCTGGAAAACCATTTGTTTTTGTAAAAAATGCAATATTCTCTAAGTCTTATTGTTTTTAAAAATAGGACCCCACTTCAAGTATTTTTAACTTCAGTTTGTAATTTTAAAATCCTTCATTCAAGCTTACCTGGACAACACATCCTACCTACTTAACTGTCACTCCTTATGTAAACTTTATAATAGACAGACAAGACGGCCAGACAAAGACTGTAATGGTTATTTTTAGTAAATGTTATTGTTCTACACTGTCCAAAAATTTCAAAAACATACAAACGACCGTTGACATTGCGCTAGTGAAACCACATTCTTGTCTCCTTGAAATACAATAAGTTACTCATTACTATAGATGTAAAATAAAGCTTAAGTTTCGAAGAAAATATATATCAACAAAACGCAATTTAAATTTTACACGCCCTAATGCCACTACTACTTCAAGAGAATCCCTCGTTGCAGCAACAACACACTCGCAGTCGAAAATACTGCGTGTATAACCACACAACATATTCGCACTGAGTTACAAACTGACCAATAAATCAGAAAACTAAAACATGGATTTTTGGCGAAAACATGATTTTGGGCGCAATGTTAGCAGAGATAGTTAAATATTTGTTTTCATTCATTAACGCAACGACAAATTGATCCTGTATAAGTACTTATATATAATTTTAAAATCCTGGATAACTAGCTTATGAAGGTATATAGCCAGTTATTCGGTTGTAAGATTAGCAAAGATGTCGAGGTATGTAAAATAAATTTAAGTTCTTAACTTTTGTCTAGTAAAGACTCAATTTCTATCTAAATTGAGTCAGTTATTTGATGTTGGAACTGTAGAGTTATAAAGTACTTTGTTTTTGTAGTGCCTCATATTATTGGAAATATTAACGTGTATTAGAGGTTTCAACAAAAGGGCCATTATTATGAAAAATCTAGATTTCTGTTTTATTGAGTTTAACGAATTTACAATATTCATATTACTTTATTTGCTTTCTAAAGTATATTTGATTGAGGTGTCCCAACTTACTTTTAAGTTACAGTTTACAGTTATTTTTAAGAACAAAAATTTCGATTCTATTGTTTGACCACAACTTACATAAACATTTTTTTTCGTGACTCAGCTTTGTATATTTAAATGTTTACACATAATGTATGAGCCATATAAGATGTTGTATTAAGAACCAATAGGGCTCAAAAATAATCTAGTTTATTTAAGATTGTATTTCGCATTATTTAACAATTTCATATAGAATACACAATGTAATATAATGAAGAAAGAATTTTCTTACAGCAATGTATAAATCGAATGAGATGAAATGTTTTCACGCTCAATTTTGTTATTCTATTTATCTTCACTTATTTGGTACCAAATCGATATTTTTGGATTTATCTATTTGTGGTATGTTTAGTCACAAATATAATAAATTTACTAGACGATTTTATTGTTTATTTTAATTAAGTACCCTATTTTTATAACTCCCGCTGAATTGTGCCCCATTTTGACCCTTTCTTATTTATTATACCAAAACAGCGGAGACCGGCAATTCTATATACATATTTAAAATATTTTTTCTTGACCTGCAACTGTTACATCGATGGTAAGCGAATTCTCGTAATTGATTATGAGACTGCTATCTAATCATTTTTTCATGACTCATACTTAATCACACTGTTTCGATCAAACTAGTATTGACCTTAGTAAATTGTAGTTAAAGATAAGCAGGTGTAATTTGAAATTATTCTCAAAGAGGAGACATTTTGTATAGTAGACACAAATAATGGGCAAAAAAATAGGCGTTGCATGAAATAACTTTTCCTTATGTTTATCATTTCTTAAACTCTGGGACATATGTTGCCTGTGTACGACATTCAAGGCGGTGTGTGTGTGTGACCTATTAATTGTGTTCAATATAATCAACATCCATATTTCCGCCATTTATTTGTTTGACATATACAATTATGTACTTTGGGAGAATTACCTCCACACGCTTCGAACGTTTTTTTTTGTTTTGATTGCTAACATTAGTTTTATTGAGGTTTTTGTCACCTAATTGTTATCTAAAATTAGCTAAACATAAAAATAGCAAAATCATCATCATCTAAACCTCAAATTAGCATTTGTTTTACGTCCGTCCGCCTGCGCGACATTAAGCAAAGTTTTTTTTAACTTATTTTTAATTACATAACATTATAGGCGTAATTATTAACTTATTTTGGTGTACAATCTAGATACTTATCAAAGTTAGGTAACCATCACGTCTATTTATTATATCCATAGACACAATTTTCTATGTTGGAACGACGAAAACTCTATCTATTTCAATAATTATTATAAATCTATTGTGCAATTGAAAATAAAATTTAATCAGTAGAGTCCACCTGTTCTCTTGACTCATTACGAAATACACTGGGAATATGTTATATATGTGATAAAAGATAATCAGTGAAACATGAAAATATGGATCTCGCAAGTGGTACAGGGTTACATACAATGTTTTAAAAAAATCGTGTACACATCTTGCTTCTAAGTCACGTCACTGCAATAAAAACCCAATAAATATAATATATCGTCTTGACAAAGTTGTGAAAGTTTATAATATTTATACACGAAATCGGTACATACTTTGAAATAATAATTATGCAAAACCAGTCAAGATGTCAAATAATTATTATTAGTGGCGTGACAGTTGCCTGTATAAAAAATAATTAAGAAATATAATAAGGAAAAGAAATATATATATAAAGAAACCTTGTCATTTGACGAGGAAGTTCAGAGTTAACCATGAAACAGCCACCAGCCACTATGTCTAGTCCAGTACAGATCAACGCAGTTAAGTCTAGCGTAGTGTTATATTCTCTGCAGTTTTGCACAGTTTAGAATAAAAAACAAGCTTATGTCATTCGCATTTTTGATAAGTCATGTTATTTTTTTTTCGTATTTAGGTAGGCGTGAGGATTACCTTGTCACGATTGCTGATAAAGTATTTTTATATTAATATTTTATATCACAGTATTGGGTATTACTTTTTAAGCTGCGGGCTTATACCTTCCCAAATTCCATTCACGTTACACTTAGCCATAAATATTACATAAGCGAGGCCTAATTATAAGTATTTTAGATAAAGGAATTCCTGAAGAAGGATATTAATTGATAAATATTTAAGTGAGATTTACCTAAATGTTTTTTTTTCATCTCGTTGTTTTGTTTTGTAAATTGAATGTGTCATGGTGTGCGAATAAATGTTTTTGTATTTGTATTTGTAAATATACCTACTAATTGAAATCCCATTAAACAATATTATGACTTATTATATGATGCAAGTCCTTATACATTTGGGTTAATAAAGCCTTTTTATGTTTTTAACTAAATTTATTGTATAATAAATACATACTTATAACACAACTTTCAACATCGAAGTTTCATCAGTAAATAATGTAGTTCTTTCTATTACTTTGTTTATCACAGCTTTTTTACACTTGGGTACATAATTCCCGCAATACCTGGAACAAATTATGTGAAATTTAGAAATATTGGCGAACGGTGGGACAAAGACAAAAAATAAATTAACATTTTCCGGTCTAGAACCACGACTACTACAATATAATGCTCGTTTTAAGAAAAGTATTTGTAAAACTAGTCTTATATATAATTACAGCTGTAATTCCTATTAAGAAGTCAGAGTGCAATTAGTAACTTAGGTCTACTTTTTAAATTTAACATTTATTTATTTAATTGAGTTGACGCAGGCCTCATAACAAAATTTACACCTTAATTCTATTATTTTTGTTTACCCTATATCCGGAACTGTATTATGTAATATGTTGTCACAACTGCCGTATATAAAAAGTATCTGGCTTATCAGCTATCATTTTCATTTATTAACAGCGCCCCTTTTTCAATGTAATTAGGTATTTCATTGTTCTTAGTCGAGTGTTTCGAATAGGTACCTATTGTGTTATGTTTTGTTCCAATTCTCTAGCTTATCGAGAAATTAATTTGAAATCGATTTCTAAATTTGTTTCGACTAAACGGTCTTAGAAAATTTTAAGTTGATAAAACGCGTGAAAAATACAAAAAAATAGGGTATCAATATACTAATATAGGTACGCGGGGATCTCTTCAAAGCCAAAGGAGAAAATAGCCGAAAAGCAAAGTTCTTAAACAATACTGGGTACAATTCCATAAGTCATTAAAAGTCTCTGATATGACCCATACATGCATGTAAAATTATTTTTGTTTCGTAGCATCTTACGTCGAGCTTATTATACTGAGCAATACTGCCCGCCGCCGACCATTTTTAATAAACCGAATTCTTCGTAACCGGTAGTCAGTTTATTAGGTAGGCTACATTACCCCTCAAACTTATTCGAAGTACCAAAAATTTTTGGTGTAAAAAACTACGATACTGCAGAAGGGTTCCACAGTACTGTCGGTGGTAACCGACTAATGACTGCTTTCAAAAGAGTTACTCAATCGTTATCTTCAAATCGATTATCAAAGTGGACCATTCAGAATAAAATTTGTTTACCATGTTTAAAAATTTTAATTGATTAATTCGCGGGATAAATCCAAAGATAGCCATTGAGATCGTGTAGCGATTTCGGGCGTAAGAGTATCAAACGGCATTATATATACTGACTTACCCATTAATTTGCCATTTAATCGGCTCTAGACCGAAGGACACGGCGCGGGAGTGTCTCCGACGAACTCCTCGCGAACTCTTCCTGCATTTTCATCTGAGTCTTCTCGACTAGTGAAGTTATGTCATCTTTTCCCAAGTCTTTAGTCTCAATCAAGGGCAATACAGTAATAATATATTCTCCTGAAAAACGAAATAGAGGTCATAAATGAGGTGTGATTTATAATTGGGCCCTGGTATGCGAAAGTGAAGAGATATATATTCGATCTAAAATTATTATCGTCTTTTCTCCGCTATTTTAAGTATTGAGCAAATTCTAATATTTAAATTATTATATATTTTTAAAATGAAGCTAATTAAAGAGCTTTTATCATTTGTTACCATTTACAGTAAACTAATATATTTGTCAATTACCGACTCTAAAACAGAATGGATTATACCTATTCAAAATTCATGATCTTATCATTACTATAATACTATAAAAATTCAATCATGAATAATAAATGAGAAAAACCCGCAACAGACATATTTACTTAATAATATGCATTATTACAGCGTCAATAAGACTAATTTTAAGTTGGTACCTGTACTTATATACGAAATATTCAAATATGATGTAGGTAATCATAGCGTAGGTATTGGTGTAATGTGTGCATACATTGCAAAAAAATAATAAGAATTGCATGATTGCCCAAAAACAGCAAAAAAAAATTTTTTATAATGATTTCTTATGTTTACGCGAATGTTAGACATTGAAATAAAACTAAAAACAATTTAACGGATTTTATCGCGGTTTTTATATTATTATTTTCTCCCGACGTTTCGAAGACTGCAGCCTTCATGGTCACGGCGGGACTGAGGTGTTGTTCATACGTAAGAATGAAGAAAGTAAAAAAAATTTTTTTTTCGTTGGCAAAGGAAACGGCATAAATACAGAAAAGCTGTTTACCTACGTTTGAGTATATTTTCTTTGGGATCGGCGAGTCAATGTTGTACATGCACTTAAAGTGTTAGTCAACAGAAAATATAACGTGGTGTTGCCCAAACCGGTTTTGGGAGATGAACTCGCCACCACGCCGCTAAGTTCCCCTGCCATTTCCGTTCCCAGCTACAAAACGTCATTGTGGTCTATGATGCATTATGATGCACAATGACGTTTCGTACAAATTATATTCTAGTGTTTGTCAGATACCTATAATAATAATTTACTGAACTTTATATTAAAGCAATTTTAGTTTGTGTATGAATGAAAATATCAAAATACGATATTTGTATCCTATATTTACACTAGGAATGCGACTCTACATTTTGCTATTATCACAAAAAATATGGTAGAGTTATCTACGCTTTTTTTATGGAACGAAACGGGCATGCTTAGTCAGGGGCTGTAGAAAAGATGTCTGGCCTCGGTCATAAACGCCAATAGACTTTTTTTTAATGTGGAAATTATATATATCCAAGCGATAAGTATACGGCCCCAGCTAGTCTTTCGGTACGCCGTACGCGAAAGATAGGTGCCAATGGCAAATTATTGCAGCCATTTACGTGAATAAAGAATTAAAAATAACGATTAATTTAATAATTTGCCTTATCTAATCCTAGGCTTGAGTTAGATATTTTGCACTCCCTTATCTATTTAAGTACATGATACGTTTAAATTATTTTTTGTATTTCACCCAAGTCTGTAAGTGGTACAAGCAAATTATTATTTTAGTAGGATTCTACTGCAATTAATCTTAGTAAGTAAACTTAGATGCCTAAATTAATGTACATACTAAATAGGCTAAGAAGTTAATATTAATTGACAAGTTATGTCGGCTTGGTGATACTTGTCCCACTTTTTACTTACCTGACCCAAAACGGTGTCGGTCGGAGTCGAGGAAGTGGTACTTGGAAACGACAACCGGTTGTATAGGGGCGCCCGCGCTCATCGCCACGTGGAACGCGCCTTTGCGGAATGGCAACAACTTGTCACCGGAATGACGCGTGCCCTCCGGGAACAGCAGCAATTTCCGCTGGAATAAAAAATATATATTTTTAAATACAAGATGTTTTATTCCCAAAAACTATTATTTCAGTAGGGCGTTAATTATCCAAACACCTAATTCTCATTTTTATGTGTTTACATTTTACTTCAAACCATCACAAGGCGATCCTTGTGATGGTTTGAAGTTCAAGATGAAAGGGACCAGTATCCGATATCTATCCTGCAAAATTGCGTAACAGCCGCGCGTAAGAGGTAGGCTTGCATCGACAGAAAACTTATCTGTAATTTATTTCCTACTTACCACTCTGGTATATTCAAGATTTATATTATAAACGTCTTTATTGTACCGGCGGGAATGCATGAAAAGATTGCTAAAGTTGGAGGAACGAGTGACGTAAGCCAGAATCATGGAAAGTGGCAATCTATAGTATCTGCCTACCCCTATGGGATAGAGGCGTGATACTATGTATGTATGTTTTTATTGGTATACTCATACATACATAAAAGTATACAATTCGATTAGAATAAACCGGTTTTCTGGACATCAATGTCCATCAATTATTTTGTATAATCTACTGTAATAATTACACAGTTATTATTGATTACGGTATTGAAATAAATTCATAAGGTAGAGCTCCCATATTAAGTTCCGTTACCGCCACCTGTGTCAATTTGTAACATAGGTATTACAACACGATCATTAAAAAGAAAGCTTGCTGGCATTTTTTCATTGGTGAAACGTACAGTCATCATCATAAGTAACTGAGCAAATCGAAAACTTGAAATCGCTTATACACTTTTGTGTTCTTACCATTTTTTTTGTCACAAAAACAGAATAAAAAATGCATTTACTTCACACAAAGAAAATAAAGTAAATTTAACTGAATAAGTTTATGTAGGCAATTTACACTTTTGTGTTTGTTCATCTACTTATATGGGGGACTATACCTTCGTTCCTACCTATTGGCTGCAAGAAGGCCACAAGACTAATACCAATAATTAAAAAAAATGTTTACTGAACGCTAAAACGTTTATAGCTTAATAGTATTGTACTGCGCGTTTATAAGCAAAAAATAACCCTTGAACTTGACATCCAGATACCCTGACCTTGTTTTAAAAACAATGACATTATTTCAACATAATGATAAAGTAAAAAGATATGTGTATGACCATGTGAATTTGCATTTTGGTGAAGCATAACAATATTAAGATAACATCTCTGTTTTGTAACATTTTGTTCTATTTTGAAGGTCAATAACACAGTGTATTGTTTAACATTTTAAGACTTATTACTATGGACTTATAGCATATTGAAGGGCTGTATAGTGAGTAATATCAAATTAGGATCAGGTTATTTTTGCTACTTGCTACCTTTTGCCTATGCAATATGCTAGTCTCATTGTTTCATTGGGTATGCTTCCTACCAATATTAGAAATGCAAAAGTTTGTGAAAAGGTTTGGATAATTGTTTTTTTTTTTTTTACTAGAAGTAAATGCAGTAACAACGAAACGTATAAAGATAAAATTTGGCATACGGGTAGACGGGTAGACCATGTCCTGGATAACGCATAAGTTACCTACTTTTATCACGGTAATTTTCTCCCACGGGAAATAATGGAATCAGATGTCTGATTGTTGTACTTACATTATTTTAGCGACTTATGTAGCGGGACACATAAAATAGTACACATGACATTACTTAATTTCTATATATTCCTGCCTTTGTTTATTTAACTTATTGGCATATCTACATCCTATACAGAAAGAGTTTCAAAACCTTGAAAAAATCATAAACCAAACATCCGTACTCAAATAGCATAATGCGGAAATCGATCCAGCAAACTTCGCCAGCTCTACGGTTTAGAGCATAATAAGCACACAGGGCAAAATTGTAAACACAATATTTTGCAGGTATACCAAACTCGATTCAACTTTATGATAGCATTTTTAACATATTGTCACCTTGCTTCTTTTACGGAAAATCTTTGCTTACGATTTACGAAGATGTATTTTGAAATAAATTACATAGAGCTGATAAATTCATAGATATACAAACAATACGAGCCCTATAGAACCATTTGAGATAGAAAAATGTTCTAAGGTTATTGTCGAAATCATCGAACTCTCTACCATTATCGTAGATAATACAATTATAGCTTATATAATAAGGTGAGTTAAGATAAAATCGGACGCTTTTATAAGTTGTAATGTTTAGTTGGTATTATTTTATATATTAGCAAATAAAAACAAGTCAATATGTCTCAGAATACTGTGGTCTGTGTAAATAGTGGTTACATGCCTGATATCCATGTATGTACATACGTACAGACACCAACATAATATGTATGACTTTACATAAATAAAATAAACTAAAACTTTAGTTCACACAACAAAACATATTTCAAATAAACTTAACGTGTATTTAAAGGGGATTTGAAGTTTTGAATTTGTTAAGATACTTTTGTGGCTTAGTGTTGGTAGAGATAAGCACGGTGAGAAAACCCATATTTAAATCTACCCAAAAAATTTGGATGTAAAAAATACCTCGCACTTTACTATTGTAGGTATTAGCGACTCAGATTTTCTAAATTAAAATATACTTAGTTTATACTACATTCTCCGATACGTAAGTTATCTCTCCGCAGAAAGATGAGACGCGACCTGTAATCCATTGGCATTCAAACGTCAAACGAGGTTTTTTTATAGTTAATATTTTTTTTAATAGTTCCTCATAAATATTATATTGAAAAATCTTGCACGATAGATCTATTTTACCCGCGCCCTGATATTCTGCGCATGCGCAGTTTTAGTGTTATAACATAAATTTGTCTTATCGCAAATCTCCATAAACTAGTAATTAGCGAATATTGTCCAACAATATTTTTCTCAAAAGTGAAAAGTAACAATGATTTTCATTTTCTAATTCTTCGACGGTCAGATCTGAGCCTGTAGATAACCATCATATTTATTTATGTTATCTTAATTTATTTATCAAGTCAAGTACTAACATTTTGGTAGAGTTACCGTGGAGTACTTTATAATGCATAATATAATACTTATGTAAAAAAAACAAATGACGACATTAATTTTATCTTCCAAGTGGCCTCTCCTACACCCTATCTACCCTAATGACAGTATTATTACAGCGTGCATTCCTTAGATACGTTTTGTTTCTATTCATTAAACAGCATACTTACTGATCCATCAACTTTGAAAGAATAAACGGTTTATTTATGAGTGTGTATAATTATTTTTATTTATAATTATATTTTTTCTTATTTTTACGCGAATGTTAGACATTGAAATAAAGTGACGAAGGCTGCATAGTCTTCGAAACGTCGGAAGAAATTTATAATATTATAAAAACCGCGAAAAAATGCTCAAATTTGTTTTATTTCAATAATATTTTTGTTAACATAATAAAATGTCAATGTAAATATCCCATCATTCCTTCAGAAGGAAATTATTTTTTCAACCGACTCCAAGGGAGAGAAGGTTATCCATTTGTCGTAAAATAGTGATTGGTTCAGCGATAATTTTTTACACTATGACCCTATGATCCGATTGAAACGATTCTTTTTGCTTTAGATTACGTATAGCTTCGAAATAATCTTCATCTTCATCGGATACCAATAATGCAAAGACGAACCCCTCAAAATAATGTAACTTTGATGATTATTTTTGTGTTATATTATATCATTATTTGTATACAGTTATAGTACTAAAGCGATGTTATACATACAAAGAAGTTAGTTATTAATCGTAATAAATGGTTTCAATACATCAATGAACCATTTCTGTGAATTCTCGCAGGTTAAATCTAAACATATCCAAGTTATGGGATATAATGTTGAACAATTGTATGGTCCGTGACAATATAACTTCAACGCATGCATGTTGATATTAAGAACATTTTAACGATTACCAATGCTCATTAATTTTAATCATTATTGACGGACTGCTTAATCACCTTTATTTTTATTCGCACCAGTATTAAAGTAGAGGGTATAGGTATTGTATAACAGAGGGTATACAATGATGCAATCGTCAGAACTACTTGACCTACCAGTGAATGGTGATTTCTTATGTTTTCGCTAATCTTAGATATTAAAATAGAACTTCGGAGTTTATCGCGGCTTTTTATATTGTATTTTTCCCCCAAAGCATAAAATCATGCAAGATATCACTTGAAACCTAATAAAATCACTTCAATAAATACCACTGTCCGTGTAAACAGCGCATTATGTTTTGAAGCATAGGTACGTCATTAAATGTCGCTCCCAAATACATTGTTTTTTTACCTACACCAATCATTTTAGAATGATTCATTCATAATGTATACTTAATGGTAGTAGTGTCCACTATGGTTTTCCTTACTTTGACATTGGCGAAATCGTTGATTAACGAAGGCATCACAAAAAATACGACATTGTCACTCCTAGATACATAGTTATTACACAGTAGATAGCCTAATACGCGCAATACTACCTTTGTTTCGAATAACGCGAGGATAATTTGTAAACAAATGTGGCCTTGGCATCGATTACGTAATTGTAAATAGAATCTAAATGTTCAAATCTTTACGGCCCACTTGCTGCAGTGCCTACCTACTTTACGATCTGGTAATCCATTTTACACCACGAAAACAATGCGGTATTCTAATGTACTCATTTCTATTTTAAAGCCAACATTATACTTTCCTCATTAAGTTTTCTTTGAAAATATAAGATTTTGAATAGTACTTATCCTAAACATAGTCACGGATAGTTTTAATAGTGCTTTAATCCTTTATCCCTCTTTATACTATCATTGTTTAACATGATAAATAGAAAGAAAATAACATTATATGTTAAATTAATAGAAGTTATATGGAGAAAAGGTAGGTAATTTAATCCTTATATTAAACTATTCCTATATTTTACTTTAATAAAAAATCCAGCCTAAGCTCATTTAAAATATCTTGCGAAACACAACAAACTAATTTTTACACTACTTCATTAGAGATATAAGTAAAATATGCTGCAAATTGCATAGTTTAATGTAAATTTGATTAGGTACGTAGTACATATACACCTATAATGTATGCTTCAAATTCGTTTCGACACAAAAATGAGATCGTTGAACTCTATTTGAATAGGTAAGTAATTAAATTAGGGCATGACCTAACGACATTGTTCTTATTCGTGACCGCTAAAAACCGATTGATACACGTGGCAAAATGAACTCACGAGTTAATAATAATTTTACGTAACGTAGTACTTAAATACAATATGAATAAATTTTGTACAAGTATAAATGACGAAGTAGGATCAGCATATTAGGTAAAGCGAGTTTACAAAACTAGTATTTTATTAGTTCTTTTTAAATTCGATTTACTTCAAGGTCACGACTAGATTTTTTTTATAAACATCCTTAATGATAGTGCGCGTAAATATGGCTACATATATAAATTCTAGAATACTTTTAGGAATTTAAATAAATTATTTGATTTAATTCCAAATAAAGAAAGAAATCAAGTTTTAATATTTTTTTTTTTTGTAACTTGAATAAATTGTTCGACTAGTTAATAGGAAAGAAATCAAGTGTTAGCATTCATAAGAGTCACGTTAAAACATCATTTTATTTTCATTATTTCAAAATTAAATGGACCATTTATGTAATAAAGATATGCTTAAAAGAACACTCTTCAACATAATAGGCACAACGAGCAATTGTCCAGTATTTTTATTACAAACTACACATTGCATCACGTCGACAATGAATATCTTTAATCTTAGTATACATTACAATAGTGCTAAGGTCTTCTTGAAAATAGGTAATCATTTAACATGGAAATTTCCACAGATAAAGATTTGGTATTGGTGGTTATCATTAGTCCCCACGCACACGTGCCTAGTCTGCAGCGGAACGTATTATATGCATTGTGCAATCCTTCCATAATATTCCAGTGCCAGTACAAGGTACTATTGGTGATATAAAGGTTATGCTACAGGCGGGAACTTGCCAGAGAAGCACGCTCGCAGAATACAATGCGATATTGACTAACGATTGTCTTTGACATTATTAGTGAAGGTAAAATGTCGTTCGACAAAATAGTTACCGATACAAAGTTCCTCATAAAACCGAACCGATTTTTACAATTGGAATAAACTAGAGCTTTGTGAATAAACAATTACCTATACTTACTTACATTAGAATTCACACAATAGACCGAGATAAATAATAAAACGTATAATACAGGAATTGGCAAACCTAATCTTGAATCTAATATGATAATTTCAAGATCCATTGTTTTTACTATTCTTTCATATTTATGAGATGTATAGTTATAGCAGAATTAATTTGTTAAAAATAACTTACCGAACTACCTAATGTATTTAAAGATTAAACAATTGAAAAATTACATTGTGATTTTGTTAAAATTGCGAGGGGGGTGTAAAGTTAGGAACTTTGTAATAAAAGGTATATTTCCCATGAAATCAGTACTCTGTAGTAAGGGACTAAACAATTATGCGGTCATATATATTCGAGGCGCAACGATCAAAATTCTAGAAAATGGCAACTAGTAACTATGCCTACTAAGTACTAGCCGCATGTTCGCTAAAGTGATATGAGATAAATTTCATTCATACTTTTTAGTAAAAAAATAATGCAAGGTAAAAAAAACTTGTCCTTTCGACTCTAGGGCCAAGGCCAACCGAAAAAGCAATGAAATCCTTATCTCAGTATCTGGTTGCCACACAACAATATTATCAAGGCTCATTTATCTATCCCCATGAACAAAATACATCTTAAAACAATTTTAGGAATGTGAATGTCCCTATGGCGAATTTAGGGTAGATAAGTTATCGTTATACCTAGCTATCCTTAAAGTTTGTACTAGCAAATTTTTGCAGCAATATATTGTGAAATACTGGTGCGTGTTCATTAGCGCCAATATTACAATTCTATACTTACATATGCGGCTCATCGCAAGTCCTGCAAGATTTAAAATTACCAGAAGTCAACTTGCTGTAATAGTTTACATGTTAAATGACGTATCAAGTTTTCTTGCTAATGTAAAACTTATTTTATATTCATTGTAATAAAGAGTAACATAAAAATGAACATGGCTTATAGTACGTTCCTGCGCGTTAAGATTAATATAAAACGTAATATATATGTTCGCTTTAATAAATCTAGACTCTAGCGCAATAATATATTATTTTGACACTTCGCACCTTAAAACTCGAAAAAACTTGTCACTTTGGTTTTACTATTACAAGTACTAAATCCTAATTTACCAGTATGTTTAGTATGACTAGCTTATAACTGCATTGTATTGCAGAAAAAGATAGTCGAAACACCAAATTGATAGCGTTCAATAAATAAACGTAGGTCTTTTCATGTCGATGTCTCACAATTTTATGTAAGTAACTAAATCAAGAAATTAAGTACCACAGTGATTAGGAGACAAGTATTACATAACCGAATACATACAGCGATATACACCTTTAGGAATAGTCGAAAGTTCAACAAGCCACGACTTATTCGTCGAAGGTTTATGCACAGTGCTAGCATTTATATTATGCATACGTATGATAGTGAAAGTCCCGTAATGTAGAAGCATGAAAGTAAAAGCATACGCGGTATAATAGTATCTCGCTCCACTCTCCTCTTTAGATGTGTAAATAGCCGAGATGTTAAACTAAACAGTGACATGAAGAACTAAAATAAGAACTACGGCTTTTTGGTGGCGATGGAAGTGTCGGTAGTAATCAATAACACCGACTACAGGGAGGGCAGCTTAGAAAAAAGACATATCAAAGTTATCTACTCAAAACTATCAATAAAGCAATAAAGTAAAAATTTCCAGCAGCGCGTTAAATGTAAATTAATTATTATCATTTTCCTGCCTCAGTGTCTTCACTTATAGGATGCAAGTGGAATCTACATGTTTGTTATGACTAATTACTAAGCGCGGCACTCTGCATTTAATACCTACGTATGTACGAAGTCCAAAGTATGAGAATGATTAACATTAACATCATATTAACGTATTTAAACTGACCTTATGAACTTGAATAGCCTCTGCTTGCTTGTTCAGGGCCTCGCGCGCGGACTGTGCCCCCCTGTCTATAAACACTGTGCCCCAGAGCCAGGTGGCAGTTCCAAACGGCACCAGGTATTGCAGGGAGCGTTTAGACACAACCGTGCACCTTTCCATAAGCGGCCACAACACCGCGAGAACTGCAAGTAAAACATTATTACTAAATACAAATATAAAATAACTTTTTTCGGGCTCTATACGCATGAGTCTTTTTCAGAAAACCTCACAGGGACCACGCAGGCTTCCGGAATAGAATACTTACTTCCGAATCAAACAAAACAACTGGATCGTAAATAATATAAGTGTAAATTCTATATTACTGCGCTTTTCTTATAATTAACTATTTCGATTCGAACGTCCGTTGCTTTGTGAAACAATAAACACACTGTCACTGTCAAGGTCTACAAATGGAATTCGTGCGAAAATTTAAAGCATAGAGCACCTACCATTACACAAAGAAAAAGAACTTGGATTTATAACATAGAAACCTTACCTAAACCTACTAGTAAAGTTAAAACTATAGTATTACGTACTTACTACACATTATGGCACATATAACATACCTAATAATTACATAGAATAAATTTCAGTAAGGGCAAGAGAAAATACCAATGTTAAGTAAGTAAATAGGTAAGTATTGAACTTAATGAAATCCTGAAATCAGAAAGTCATAATTGTAAGATACTAACTACCTATTTAAAGTACTTACTTATATACTTACCTTTATTCATAAACCAGTTTAATACAAGCTCAGCAAAATGATAGGAGTCGAAAAAAATATGGACCATTCTATAAAGACCAGACTTATATGAATTTGAAAGTAAGCGGTATCTAGTTTTTGTTTCGAAGTCAAAACGTTCCTATTTTATATGGGTACCTACTTACTTAAGTATAATATATTACTTTGTTACGCCAAAATAGAAACGTACTTGCATAATAATGTCATGACATTTACTATTGTATAAGTATGAACATTTTACTATTAGGTAACAATAATATGTAAATAAATACCTATTAGAACTGTATCGAGTACCATATTACTTTTATAATATATATATATATTCTGCCGTGCTAAGCGCAAAAGCAATATGTCAGTGAAACCTTATTTCGAGATAATCGAAGTTTTGTAAAGATCGTTTTATAGTTTTGTATGTAAAACTAAGATAGAGACACTCTTTAAGCTTTTTTTAACAAGTTCTAAATAAGATACCGTATCTGATGACATGAAAATCAAGATTTTGATTTTTTTTGAGATACCGCTTTTGAGCTTAGCACGGCAGTATTCCTGTATTGAATTTGTAAGTTTAAAGATTAAATGGAATAAAATCAAAATACAATCCTGATGATAGAGCGGTTCATTACTTATAATTAATAATACCTACTTTTCTGCTTATTGCAGGTAAATAGATTTTGAAGGAGCTGCATTACACGTGTCGTTTAATTTAAACAAAATTGTTTTTTTTTAGATAGGTACATTCCTACATTTTATTTCCATCCTCCTCATACAACGAGATTTAAAGTGACAATTGCTTTAGTCAAGGATTTGAGTTATCTCAATGCCAAATTTTACACAAATCTAATCAGCGAATTATGCGTTTACTTCAAACAAACATCCAAACGTCTGAACACATGTGGACTTTACAATATTAGAAAGTAAGGTAATTAAAACGCTAGACACACCTATTGTAAGTAATACTTGTGAGAATAGACAATGCAGCAGACTACATAAATTATTTGCAGAGTGATAGAACAACTGCAGTTTTAAATGTTCGATCCCAATAGAGTTTTTCGGTCGATTGCGAAATTGGAAGAATCAAAACGAAGCTTTCGTTGACATTCTTACACATAATTTACTTTTATTGTCTTTTTTTTAGAGAATTTTTCAAAGATTGTGATAGAAGAAAACAGCTGATAAAGAACTCAAGAGAATATAAGGAACTACTTAAGTAATTATTAAAAATTGAGGTGTTTTCGGGAGATATTTCATTTATATTGGAGTGGAAACCGCCATTAGGTGAACGCTTTTGCTGCACGATAGACGACTTAAAAAGACGGCGGGTAGCCTATGGATGCGGACTGCTCAAGACCGGAATGGTTGGCGCTCACTTGGAGAGGCCTATGTTCAGCAGTGGAAGACGACAGGCTGATAAATTGATTAGATTTAATTTAACTTTTGGCTCAGTATATTATAATATACTTGCAACAACTTTGCTAATATGACAATACATCGTAATATTAGTACAACAAGCGATAGAGTACCTACTGCAGCAGTGCAGTAAATAAATAATATCTACTGGTATATATATTACGATTTCGTTTTTATGTATATTATTGCGGAAGATTACGAGAGATAAATACTTACGTTGCAAAAAAACGATGCACTTTGTGACTGACATATTACCAATGACTACATATTACTTATTAATAAAAAAAAAGTATATTATATAAATCAACGCACGATAAGGGCCGATTTGTTACTATTTTGTTTTTAAAAAACATAATATTATGTCGATGTATTTTATTTAACACCAACAAAGAGTATTCCTGCAGATAATGCAGTCCTTTTATATTTAATAAATTCGGCATTTTTATAGGAAATAGCAAACATTTTTTTTTTTTTTTTTTAACGTTACCTGTGTAATTGGATGTATTATTCTTATAAGATATCGTATTTTGAGTACCTATAAGGTTAAATAAGTATGTAGCTATAAAAACATACGCAACCCATTTATGAAGATATATGAGTCAGTTCAGTAGTCCAGCTAGAGCTTAACATGCTGAAAATCAAGCGCATACGCCTGGTAATTATTTTTTAATAAAATAAATATAATACAGATGAAACGTACGATGACATACGCCAGTTTGGATTATATATTGCATAACCCATTTAATTTTTCATAGAAATTATTAATAAATACTGAGTAAGTATAAAATGAGTAACAACTCTGTGATTTCACTACATTCTTATTCATTGATTAAATAACCAGTGTAGTGTCTTTATCAATATTAAGACTTGCCTGATAATGGTAACGACTCCGCCCATTCACTATAATTGAAGCCAAAAGTTTATGTGATTAGTCAAAGTAACTTTCTGGTACTGGGTTTACATAGTAAGGTAAAATAGTTTTAACCTTAGAACGCGAATATACTTTACCTTAAGACGTACTACGTTATGGCAAAAATAACTATTCTACCCTTTTTTATTTTTAATCGATAAGTTTCTATCACTTTTTCATTGATTTTGAATCGCTATAGGTATGTATATTTCATAGGATTCATACTATTGAAGAACTTGCTCGTACCGGACCTAAAGCGGCCACTATTTAGGTATTGACTGCACTCGGTTGTTTATTATAAATTATAATAATAACTTACCGTAAAGGTCTAGGGCGCTTTGATGATTTAACAAAATTACAGCTCCGCGCGAGTTGTCCACATTCTCTAACCCCCGCACTTTCCAGCGAAGGCCGAGCATCCGCGCGGAGATTCGTAACAGTGCTGCTGGTATCCTGTACAAAAAAACATCTTTTGCTAGAAACTTTGTAGAAAAATATTTTATGAAAGTAAACGCACACCATTGGCTACTTAAACTAATTTACATTCTTATTACCTAAGTATATAAGATACTCTACATAAAAATAAATAGGTAAATACTAGACAAAGAGTTAGTTACTATAACATGTACATACTTCGACAATTGCCTTTTTAAAATTAAATAGGCAAGTAAGTACGTTAATAAGTATTTATCTACCCACTGACCGTATTTTGGCCACCTTAAAAGTTTATAAAACAAAATCAAACACTTGGACTTGACACATACACGATACAGTAATGGTGTGCATACATTTTCACGCTATGTAAACAAAATAATCATTATCGCTAACTCAGATTATTTCGCAACTTTGCCGTAAGTGTTACATCGTATGTGTATTCTTTTTTTAGCGACGTCAATGACATGACACACCTAGGTACAGGCTAGAGTTACTCACAACATAAACGTTATATACAAAGTGTATACGAAATGTTTGTTTTTGTTATTTAGTGTATGGCAACATAACGTCAATGATAAGAAGTGTTCGTTCGCGCAATGTAGGCAGGGGCACGAACCGCCCTGTGGATTGGAGGCGTTTGGAGAATTCCACTTCTGAGGCATCATAGGAGACGGGCCGCAAGGCGGAACCGCATAGGGGCGGCTGTGGACGAAGACATACAAAGACACTCCCGTCAGAGGAAGCCCGCAGCCGTCCCTAATGTGCCGAAGAGGGCCACCGCGGAATTTTAGCTGGTAGACCGTGCACAGGTTAGTTGTACATAGGGTTAGGAACTCGGCCCGGCGCTCGCCCGAAGGTCGTCATCAAATCCGGGCGGCTCAACGCCGGGCCGTAAAGCACGGTCACCCCAACATAATTGTATGCGCCCCAGCATGTTTGATAAAGGTAGGACTTTCACAGGTATAGTTCGAACTACTCTCTAAAACCATCAATATTAAAAGGATTCTCAATTAAAATAAAACTATTTTTCGAATTTCATCGCGGTTTTTATATTGTATTTTTTCCCCAACGTTTGCAAGACTGCAGTCTCCGTGATCACGGGGCGCAATAAGGCGTTAGTCATCCGAAAAGTCACAGTTACAATATCTGCCTATATTTTACAATTAAATAATATAAGTACAATTTTGTTTTTTAATCTAAATATATTTAATAATTTTATCTGTTGACGGTCCGATCTACGCAGAATGAGCTCACAATGATTTGAAGTCTGGTAGCCGGTCTGTTCAGTTCCGACTTAATTAAATGTAGAACAGGATCCTAGGCTTGTGCAAACTTCTAACCATCTTTTCTATTGAAATTCGTTTTTCTTTTAATTTCAATAGCCACGGCAATTATCTTAGGTAAGAATCGGTGTTCTTTAGCACTACTAAACGACCACTATTTTATATATACGTAGTACGTACCCAAGTTTTAAATATTTATGTCATTGTCTGCACTGAAGATTATACCTAAATTTAATTTTACGACAGAAAAACACCTAGTTACCTCCTTATAACAACAACACAAAGCAACGCTTAAACTAGTAATTGAATTCAGAATCCTTCGATTTAAATCAAATTTACACTCAAGGCGTTGCAAACAAATCGATGGATCAAATAAAAATTAGTACTCAATAATTTAAATTAGCAGCCATTTTATTAGCTCCCGCCTCATTACGGATTGCTTTTATTATTCAATGTACTACTTTTGTCTAATAACACGGTAATTCTCAATTTATAAATGGAACACAGAGAAAATGTGTAGGTGTTTGTAAGCTGTAAATCTAATAGGTAATACTCACAGAGCATTCTTCGGACTAAATGGTCTGAACAACATCAATGGCATTGGAGCGGTCGCGAATATCAAACACAACACCGTGAATATTGTGAACTGTAAACATGAGAAAGCTATTAGTAAAAAAAAATATATAAGTAAATATCCTCAAAACATATTCATATCCATAGCAGACTATAAAATAGTAGCTAAATATTTTTTTTAAAATAATTATGCCCAAGAAAAAAACGTAGGGAAATGAATTAAACACCCAAATAGTAAAATCTTAAATCATTTAAGCACATATATGTACAACACTATAATTGTCTTGCCTACCCCAGGGTGACTACGATTCCAAATTGGCAAATATGTGTGGTGCGCACCCCAACGCGTCAAGACATATAATTTGTAAATAATTACAAAATTAAATTAAGGACTTAAGTAAGTAATATTTACAAAGCGTACCATTTTTTACGGCATGAACACCCTGTTATCCCAGGAAATTATCTTTTGGAGATAGCAGGTTATTCGTGAACTCTAGACTAAATAATAATGTACTAATAGTGTTTTGTGTGGGATTGTGCAAAATATTTTAGAAGCTTGCGTTGTATTATGAATAAATATATTATTTTAGTTACCTTTATATAGTACCTCGCGATTGAACTTATTGTGAACAGAATAAGTAGAAGCGCCATCACGCACCCCAGTACCACGTTAAAAGCCGACATCGTTGCAACTACAGTTATTCCTGCATAAAAAAAAAAACTATTATAAACATAGGTATATCGCCCGCTCACTATTACAATGTTGTATGTTATATTTCTTGCACAAATTGAATTATATGTATATATAACATGATTAAATGTTTTGTTTTCATTACAATCAATATTCCGAAGGATAAATAAAGGGGAGAAACATGAATATTTGTGTTTTTAGTTTTTATCAACCTGAAAATTTTAAACCCCAGTTTTCCAATATAGATATAAATTAACATAGCACTTTGTAATAGTGAGCCACGGTTATGTAACTACCAAAATAATATTATTCATAGCAGGTGATATTAATTTGTATATAACATATTTATTTGTTAGGTACCTACCTACATAATTCTATATAATAGTAGGTAGGTACCAAGTTGTAATCCAGAAGGTTGACGAAAGCAGGCGATCAAAAAAAGTTCAAAATGCGTGCAAAATTAAATTACGCCGACACGAATTTCGATTGGGTTACGTCAAAACAATACTGTCTAGAACATGGGATCTATATTGTATAGAAATAGTATAACTTATTAGTATACTATATAATAATAATATATGGAGTGCAACCGGAACTGTTTTATGTATATATTACATTATCTCCGCAACGAAATATCAAGTACTTAACTCGGTACCTATTTATTTATAGAGAAGAGATTATGATGTGGGTCGCGCTGAATATGCACGCAGGCAAAGATAACGCTCTTAGAGAACTTAATTATACTAGATAACACCAATCATGTCAATATGTTTATTGCCTGGACACTGGCAACGCAAAAACTGTCCTATTTTGCATAATGCCACTATATTATTAACATTTATCGTGCAACTACTTTCAGACGAGTAGATAAGAACTTTTTTGGCTCGAGTACCAAATTGGGCATAACTTTGTACAAGTGTGTTATATAATATTTTCAGCGAATTGATGAAGCTCCAAGCAGAGGCACGCGATCAGATATATAAAAAAAAAATGTTGCCTAATCGTCTCTACAATTCCTATCTATGTGCGAAAGACTGTTGCTCTAATGCGACTTCACATTCAAATAGCAATAGAATAAAAGTTGTAGACTTTCATGTATGGAATATAATGTGTCGCTGCCCTTATAACCGTAACGCACCAATTATTCCTCTCAGGAGATTTGAAGGACATTGATTATAATACCTATTAGAATATAGTACACCTAAATCTTAACATTACAACAGGTTAGGGTAGAGATATAAGGCCACAAAAAAAATCTATAGAAACAAAAATAAATAATACTCTGTCCGTAAATAAATAATTAATATAATTGTACTGGATAGTTATAATGCTCAACCCATATAATATATTATCGTTCTTTAATACACATTGCTTTATTTTTAACGGTTAGCGTAGGTACACAAAAGTAAATGCCAATGACTCCAAATATGTATATCTAAGTAACTATCTACCTACCAAAATTTTTTTAAAGTTCCGTCAGAACATAATTACATAAATAATTAAAAAAAATATGCATACTTAGATAGGTAATCATAGAATGCAATCATGTATTAATTTATCGAAATCGATTGCTTGTTTGTTTAATTTTCACAACGCTTAATCTTTTGAAGCAAAGATAACCTATGCCCACAATCACGATTTTCCTCGTCTATTAGGTATCTATCTATGTATTTAAATATAATTACCAATAGCAAGATTGCAGTGGAAAATTATCAATTATAAATGCAACTGTTATAATCACGAGTTTATGATTTAATTAAGCAAAGTCCTTAGTCAATGTTCTTATTAAAAAAGTTACCATTGAAATAAAAAAAAAGATTATATTAGGCATGTTATGCCTTACCATATTATACTTGAAGTTTTTGTCTATTTTCAGGTTTTAGCACGATTTTCAAAGTAATTGCGTATGATAGTAATTATCGGTTTAATGATTAAATAATTATACCAACACTGGCCAGTAATTCGCATGTCAGCCTTAATATTTTTTCCCTTAATATATTTTCGATAGAGCAGCTAACAAAGGTTGCTTGTTTGTTTATTCTGCCCTTGAGGTGTTTACTAGCTTTCCACCTGTTTTTCAAGTAATATTATCTAGTTTATAATATACTGTGTACTGTTCACTGTCGAGCATGGACCCCATTTCAGTACTGAGAAGGATAAGGGCTTAATCCGCTACGCTGGCTCAGTTCCTGTTGGCAAACTTCACATACCTTCGAAATTTTATAGAGAATTTTCAGTTTAATGGGTTCCCTCGCGATGTATACCTTCACCGCTAAAATGAAAGATAGGTAATTGAAAATTGTGTATTGTACACACGAAACTTAGAAAATATAGAGGTGTGGGCGGTGTGTGGTTTTGAACCTAGTTTCGGCAGTCCATTCTATTCATAATTAGACTATCGTGCACTACTAGCCGCGATAATTAGTTGATGAAGAAGTAGAGAGGTACTTCCAAATATTCCTTCTTTCTCACTCCTATTGGAAACAGTTTAAATAAATAATCTTGACGAACATTCAGAAACGGAGGAGGAAATTTCATGACATTTCCATATAGAATTCATCATTAATAACCGTTTAAGCAGCTTGCTTCCTTACCTCCATGTTAACGTCCTGATTTGATAATTCTCACACTCAGCAATAAATTTTCCAGTTATATTATAGTATCATAAAGCAAAAAATTCAGGATTGTTTAATAAAATTTGTCGAAACATGATTAAGTATATGCTGAGATACGATCTATACGCATACAATTATTTGTCGTTAAAGAACAGATTAAATGCACTTGAAAAATATGGACAGTGTTTGTCAAAATTTATACACGAAGACATGTTAACTCAGTACTTAAGTAATTGTTATTCTTTAGCTCGGGAATAACTGACTTTGTCGATTTATTATTCATTTACTGGTGTACTTACCAACCATTTCTTCTAATATTAAAACAAATTCTACAGTGTGAGGCGTGTGGGATAAAATCGCATGCATAAAAAACATACTTATATGTATAAAACAAACTTAGCTTTTAATAATATCTTAAAACAAATATAAAATTTTTGAATTTGTATAAATTACTACCTAGTACGGAATATTATGCTCCTTTCATGGTATTTAGAATCCTCGTAATACAGACGGTTTTAGTGAGTAGTTCCAAATATACCTGTGAAGTTCTTGTCTTTCCCACACATTTCTAAAAGTAGGTAAGTACCCTTTTAAAGCCTTATAAAACATTAACTGTTATTTTTAAGGAAATAAAAAAATATCGTTTTAGTATTATATTTAATCATATAAGTACTTATAGCTAAGTTTATAATTTATTATAATTTCTATAGTAGTTTTGTATAAAATATTATAAACAAAACAATTCACTAACATCTTTTAACACGCTGAAAAAACGTCCGATTTAACCCCAGGGTACCCTATATGATTTTCCGCTTTTCAGTGGGTAAGTACCGACGCAAGTAAGTAAATAAAAATCACTCACAAAATATTTAAGTCATACTTATCGCAAAGATCTGGTGTAAGTATTATTTTTTTTGTTTTTAGGTAATAAGTAGATACCTAATGACGCCCATAAAACGTGAAAGCTTAGTAATAGCAGGTAAGTAACTTGAACAAGGACCTGCCTAATCGTACTTAAGTATAAGTAATAAGCACTGAACAACCGTTAATTCAGATCATATAAAAAATATATACGTACTTAAATAATACAACAAAAATAACTAAACAACAAACCTCAAAGTGCGTGACACAAACAAATGCCTATAGAACCTCACTTAACTCATCGGAAAACGAACGTTTAAATTACAAAAGGACGCGGTGGCGTGATCCGAACGTATGGCGCGACCTCCGCGGCGCGGCTCCACTCGACAATAACACTGAAGTCGACAACACGGAGTAAAGCGAATAACTGCCTCTAAACTATACCGAACACGGAACGCATAGCCGCGTCAGCGCGCCATCCGATAAAACATACGATACGCGCGTGGACGACATGCATTCCTAGTGTATTATGTTCACACAATGACTTTTTTATGAATTGAATCTTACCTCGACATTATTTGCTGCTCCTATTTTCGTACTAGACTACTTTAGGATTTAAAGATGTAAGTATAAATGTGTATTATAGGAGCTTATAATATGGTACTCGTACCCAAGTATACGCCACCAGTGCATTTATTTAGGTCGTGCAGCGCTTTGTAATAATTTTAAGTGCCGGGTGGTTGCTCGTCGTACTCAGCGCGCGCAACACCTGCGCTCATTATATGTCATACATTTATTTCGTGCGTTTACCCTTATTATCTATTTTTATTATGCAGGTGCTTCGTCTCTCTCTACATTACCAAAAGGTTAGTGGGAGAGAATGCCCATCGCATTAAGGCTTTCCCACTGTTTCTCACGAACAAACGGTCCTAAACGATTCGTTCCATACTTGAAGGCGCGCGAAACGGGAGGCAATCTGCAGATTGAGGAATAATTTTTAGGCCGTAAGTTGTCGTAATCCGTATTTTTAGAAGCTATGTATTCAACATATTATTATAAAAAGTACAATCGAGAAAAAATCTAAACATAATATTTCTACAATATGTTATCTTAACTTTGATATTTTTTACGCGTAATTCAGTATTATTGTTTTAATAATTTCATAACGAAAATGCCATAAAATTTAAGATTCCATGCATCTTCTCCTAAAGTAGGGAGACGTCACTTTATGGAATAATTTGCTAGCTAAAAATTTTCAAAAAGACAAATACTTGAGAAAGTAATTGTTTCTTTTTTACAAATTATTCCTCAATCTGTAGACTGGCGCCCGTTTCGCGCGCCTTCTAGTATGAAACGAATCGCTTAGGACCGTTTGTTCGTGGGAAAGGCTTAATAAAAATAAATGCACTGGTGGCGTATACTTACTTGGGTACGAGTTCCATATTATAACCTCCTGTAAGTACATATTTATACTTACATCTTTAAATCCTAAAGTAGTCTAGTACTTACCTAAATAGGAGCAGCAAATAATGTCGAGGCAAGATTCAATTCATAAAAAAGTCATTGTGTGATCATAATAGTTACTAGATTTTGGCCGCGGCTTCGTCCGCGTGATAAAGTTATTCTGGGCTAAAGTTTTCCGTTATAAAAGTCACGCTATATATTTTCCCGGCATAGAAAGTTGTCAATATTCTTCCCAGGGTCTCAAACTATCTCCATACCAAAATGAATCTGAATCTGAATCAGTTGGGTATTTTTTTGAATTTAACGCGTCATATAGGCAGACAAATATTGGTGCGGGGGACTATGTTTTATAATATATTTTTTAGAACTTTTAAGAGGCACAATTTCAACATACTTGTTGCAAACAAGGATTTACTCTCGATTTCTTTGAACGTTTGCACGTTTAATAGGGTTAGTAAAAAACGTACTTATTATAAAAAAGAGACATGAGTATTATCCTTATCCACCAATCCCTGAAAGCATTACTTATCTTTTGTTGAGGATCGACTTTACTTCGTACGAAGTCAAATCAGTAAGTACTAAGGTCAGTCGGGGGAAGTGCGCCATAAAATTTTCTCTCTGACTTAAGAATGTAAATTTATTAATTTAAGAATATTTGGTATTTTGTGATAACAAACTATAGCCATTCAAGGAAATCGGACCATAAATTAATAATATTTTGCTCAAAGTAAAAAAAAATGGTAGTAGGCGCACTTGCCTCCGGAAATGGGGTAAGTGCGCCTGTGTAAAAAAAAACGCCAATATGAAACATTATAAAGAAAACACTCACTTTAGTCCATAGAGAAATGAGTTTTACTCGCATTGCTCTTGTATAATTTTTAATCACTCAATATTATAACAAACTATGGCTGTCAAATCAAATTCGGGGTAAGTGCGCCATATATATGTAAATCAGGGCTTGAAAACATTTTAGATTTTTTTTTGATATATAATTTTTTTGCTATGTTAGAGTTTTGCGTGCGGATATGTTGGAATAAAAAAATGCTAGCCCTAATATAAAATCCATTTTATTTCTAAAAACTAAAACTGCTCTAGACCAAGGTATTTCAGTTTTTCTTTTTGTAAAAACGAATTAACTAATACGCCCTTTTATTTAAGTCGGCTCAAAACAAAATACCTTGAGTACAAAAAATTCTGCTGTTAAGTATAACATTCTAATAATAATAATTCATATTAGTAAAACTTATTCTCAAAAAAGGTTGGTTATATATGGAGCGGGGGCACGTGCGCCATACGACTATTAACTGTGGCGCACTTGCCCTACTCGACTAATTTTAGGTACATTTTTTCGCATTGCTAAAAAAATCCTTTATTTTAGTATATATAAATAAAATTCAGGCAGGAAGTTAAAATAAAAGGTTTAAACTATGTATTCACCTTACTGGTTTACAGAAATATGTTAAATATCTTGAAATATTTGATGTTATCTTTCACGGGGTCATCTCGGTTTACAGGTCTAAATGACACTTAAAATAAAATGGCGAATAAATCGTATTAAAATGAACAAAGCCATTTAACATTTATGTTTTTTAATGGAACTGTATTTCAGTTAGTAGCATAGATGTAAGATTGCGGTAATTGTATAACATCAATAGTTCTCGATTTTTTTAGGGTAGGTGCACTTACCCCGTCGGCGCACTTGCCCCACCTGACCTTATAATTGTAAAAGTATGATTTATAGACAGAGTATGGATACAATATGATTAGTATGGATTTTACTTTTGCCATGTCTTCAGCCTCGCATGTTTGCATACAAAATCAGGCTAAAAATCTTATTTGCAATGAAAGTAAATGGGATAAAAAGTTGCCTAAGTGTTAAGTAGTCCAGAACACGGCCTAACGGTGTGCCAAATTTCATCCATACCAGATCAATTGTTTCTGTGTTTACTTCTAACAAACATACAAACATCCAAACATTTTCACAAAGTACCGGTTTTATAATACGTATAATATTAGTAAGAAGTAAGGTAAGATAAGGGTCTGGCCGGAAGTCGCCTGCATTAGTGTTGCAACAACTGCAATTTCCACGCGGTTGATTCGAAAGCAAAACCTAGCTCGCTAAATTTTCGAATATGTCTCTATATTATTAAGTACTTACTTATCTCTATAAAGTCTCATAAAATTTTTGTGTAATGTTATCATTAGAGGAAACTGATAACTGTTTTTATAAAAACAAATTTGAAAAAGTATTTCGAAATTACCTATTTTGTATTTAGTATTTAAAATACAAATGGAATAACTATTTTAACAACTTTACCACATGGCAATGTGCTCGAATTGTTTGCAAACTATAATACACATAATATGTATTTACCGGCCTTAAAATGCTCTCGTCAGTTCCTGTCGCTAGCATACGTAAAAGCAAAATATTGTTGTTTTAACATAATATATAAAAATAAGTGCCAGGGCACAGTAACATGCTAAAAAAATAATAATCAAATGAAATCAATTTTATTACATTCATTTTTCATAAGAGAATGAGATAAGTAAAATAAAATCTTCATGCTACTATTATAAAAATAATTATTTTTTTTTTATTTATTGTATTTTGAATTCATTTACAAATCACAGATTTAATTTTACACTCAAGCAAATATATAAAATGGTAACAATACTAAATATTCACATAGACTTTATATAAAATACACATAACCTGAGCCTTACTTCACATACACATCACAGTATTATGTAGCAAATGTGCCATCACTGAAGTTAATTTTATGTGCACAAGTTCCAACTGCATGGAAAGCCCATGCATTATAAAAGCCTTGCACAAGTTATCAATGAAGGCACACCAAGACTTGCCATAATTGTAAGCATGTGATGTGCCACATGCACACTTAAGCTTACATTACCGGAATATAAACATAATTAACAAAAATTATTAAATTTATGGAAAATTTAAATTAATCAGTGTATAACATTTTATTTATAAAAGTGTAATTATATAATTATTATTTAAATATCATTGGTTGAGCACAAAAATACTCATGATGCTTAATATTTTCCAATTATGAATGTCTCAGTGCAATATTTCTCATAAAATACAAGCTTTAATCAAAACATCTTCTTTTTCATTGCTGTATATCTCTCGGTATATTCATTGTAGCCTTCCACAGAAGCCAACTGTTTTGGTTCAAATAAATTTCCATCTACATGAATTGTATGTAATTTGGAATCTCTCAACAATTCTGGACTAATAGCATCTACACTTAAGCAATTCTCTTCTAATCTCAAAATTTTTAACCTTGGCGCCTGATGTAGATCTTCACCTAATTGTGATATTTCATTTTGACTTAAATTCAACTCTGCCGCATAAAATTGGGACATTCCTGGAGGAATACTGGTTATTTTATTGTAGGATAGGTCCACAACCTCTAGGGTTTGTAATCCCAGCAGTTGTTTAGGGAAATCTTGAATCTTGTTGTGGCTGGCATAAACTTGTTTCAAATGACGCAAGTTATTCAAATTTTGAGGTAAATTCACCAGTAAGTTATTAGATACATTCAGTAATTCTAATTTCTGCAGATTATATAAGAAATTTGGTATTGTGTCTATTTTGTTGTTATCCAAATTGAGTTGTTTCAAATGTTTTAATTTGCATATATCTTCAGGTAGATATGTTAATTTGTTCTTTGATAAGTCCAAATTCCGAAGAACATCACATAGATTAAATACATCATTGGGTATTTCTTTTAGTTTATTCTCAGAAATTTGTAAAACACCTGTTTTAGCTGCAGTTTCGTAGTGTTGTTTTAGACCAGAGTTACCCATGGCAACGAGTGAATAAGTAGCTTCAACGTATATTGCAAAAAACACTATATTCACCACAGTATTTCAATTAAAGTTACATTAAATAATGAGTAACTACAAAGTCTCAAAATATTTTTTATTGTAATAGGTATAGAAACTAGCGTTTGCACTTTTTTTCCCTATTGTCAACAACCTGTCAAATGTCAGCTGGTGCAGAGTTGCAAACAATAATTTTTCAATCTGTGAAATAAAGGATAAATTCCGTCAAAAATCCGTCAAACATATTCAGTTTGTCGTCAATATAAGCCGTCAAAATATTTCTAGGAATAGCTATTATGTAAGCCACTCAACACGAAATTATGTTTGTACAGTTGTTTCTGCATTTTAAATAAACATTAATAAAATTTACACGAACAATTACCAACTAAAATTCAGTCTGTTCACCTAGTGCTAATCAAAAATTTAGGCTGGGCTTACACATACGGAATTGCACTCTGAATTCATAGACAGAATTTAAAATTGGAAAAAGAGTTGCTAAACAAAATTCGCCTCGCCGAGTATTAATACATAACCAATAATGTATGTATGTAGAAATAATAATAGTATAAACCGAGTTTATTCCTTATGTGAATATGATTATGATATGCATAGGAAAAAAACTGAAAATTATGTATAAGGTAATACAGAATTGTAAAATTGGGAGCGTTCTGCATATCTAATTCAAAAATGGAAAACGGATGTATGCACCTAGCTTAAGCTTTGCAATTTTATACATATGTATATATTTTTTATATATACGTATTTTACATACCTATTTTTTTAATTACTAAACAACCGATAAATATATTAGTAAAATTTATTACATTTCTTTTATTTTGGAATTCTATAAATAATAACCTTGCAATCCTGTGTTGCAGGGCAGCCGGAGAGTAATGGATCATTTGACAAGAAGTTACCATAAACAATCATAAATATGAAGACTAAAAAAATCTGATTGAACGATTGAAGGAATTCGAATCGAAAACCTCAAAGGTTATATTTTCTTATTGTAAAATGTATATTTGAATGATTTCAGCTTCCAAAAATGTTAGTTAAATTGCACAAATATATAGTTTTTTAATGGAGGTTTTATAAATTGTATTTGTTAATAATTCTATGACAAATTTCATTACCGCGGGAAAACTGTGAAACGTTTGACTATAATGGCCGCAATAGCGCCAATGCTTTACGTGTTTGTTAAAATAGTGTGAATGTTGTGTCTAATTATGTCTCTCCAATCTCTAACTTGAGCTAAAGGAACAAATTTGAGATGGACATCAACGCTGGTGAGTATCAAATAACTATTTTACTATAGTTTATACTTGTTACTCGGTAATGCTAAGATGAATGATGATGATAGCTGCTTTCTTCTACTCCCAACGTAGGTATGTGGTTTGAATTGCAAATTCTTTCGTTCAAATTAACACCGAAATGATGTAAATAAATTGTGGTTTTTGTGACACAAAACATCTACCAGGGTTCGTGAGATATTGATATATCCTACTATGGGTACATACCCAACATGTAATCCAAATGCATTACGATCGTAACAGTGATCTTGCCGAGTTTATGTGCATTATATTCCGCTTCATTGATAGCACATTCTTTTCAGTGACATACACAATACAGCATTGTTTGTCAAATAATTTGATAAAAAAATATATGAGTAAATTATATGTTCTCCTTGTACTCATGTCTATGAATTGTGACAGTACCTTAAAAAAATTGGTGTCATTATATATGTCACAAAAATTTTTAATCATCTAAAAATTTATGAAATTTTCACTTTTTTCATTTAAAACTTCAACAAAGTGACAAGATTATGTATCAGAATTCCTGAAAATAACTGTCTTGAGGTCCATGTCATACAATTTCCAATATACACATGTTGCCATCAAAGATTGATTATGCTAGCCCATGATACTTGTATCAGTGAATAATTGATTTCTTTTAAAAAAACTAGTAAAGAATGCCAGTGAGTAGTCTTCATTTCCTCCACTAACAATAAAGTTAATACCCAATCTAACCATAACTGTTATCAAAGAGCCAAATACATGATATCAATAATGATGATTGGCATAAGTTCTTAAAGATGCATACATCCAGTCATCCAGTGCATGACAATCATGCACATATCATTCTGGTAATACATAGGTCACTTTCATTACCAAACAGCTTGGCTGACATTATTTTGCCTACCAGTATTATTATCTTTCATGTAAAGTGGTAAATATGTTTACAAACTTTCACTTACTAAAGGCAAATTTAAAATACCACACACCTTAACATACATTAGCCATAGTCTATGATTCCAGTAATTATATGGAAGTCCTTTTCCAGTATGGAACTCTCATGGTTTCTGTAATGATAATTTGTAACTTGACCTATGTATGTGGTAAAATTAATCTAAATCAATTTGATTGGTTATGTATTTACTTCCACAATAGGTTTAAACATTTTACATACATTACCTATATTCTAGAGGCAGTGTACGGCTGGTGGCATACACATAAAATTCCATTACTTTCTCATGCCAATATTCAGTGATTAATAGTATATACATGAAATAAAGGTAGTATTAAACATTAACTGCCTTGAGGCTTCTTACAGATTGCTATTTAATATTATAATACCATCAGTCAATAACCATGTGAATAGGTACATATAAAGTTGGTTTATTTTTTAAAAATAGTTTTATGCAGACACTACACAAAACAGATGGTAATGAAAGTATGGACTGGGATGATTGGCGCTTACTTGGGGAGGCCTACATTCAGTACTGGATGGCGACAGATCAGATCATTTTGACATTGCATTATAAATTAAACCACAAAGCTTGTCCAAATGACTATATATATTTTTAGTAAACTATTTTACTTATGGCTGTACTTACTTATGGCTCTTATAAATTTTGAACTATGGTTACTCCAAATATTTTTTATGCTCTGTACTTCCTAGGTTAAGTATAATATGCACTATATTACTACTATGGCTGATAGTACTAATCTGTTATTGGTGCAATGGTAGAATTTTATTCTAAGGGTTTATTTTAGATGCTATTATAACATGTGTGTAGTTTAAAAAAAATCTTAGATCAGTTATATTTTATAAATTAAAAAGCTTGTAACATTGTTGTTTCATAAACATTTCACATGTCGTTCACTATCTACAAATATTATTACTATTCTGCAAGTCCTATTACTAATTTAACTTACCATAATAATATGACAGTGAAAAGTTTTTAATTTGAAAGTTAGTAAATATACTAATGTAGCTTTTTTTTATTTTTACCCACTGACACTGGAATGTATCAAGTAAGTATAAAGTTTAATTAAAATTATATTTACTAGTATTATCTTATTTGTATTCGTATTTTGTGTTTATTTTAATAAAAATTATAATTAATTTATATCTCTATGTTGTGTACTCTAATAATAAGTTTAGACTAACATATTTTGTAGATAATTCCTGTGTTGCTTGCAGAGGGAGATTTTTGCAAGTTTTCTTGCTAATCTAAACCTAGCTCTTGTAGATGCATGAAATTACAGGCATATGCACAGTGCATTTGTTTTATAAGAATTTAATCTATGTTCATATTATTGCATACATTAATTGTCAAACAAACAATATGTATTATGCTTAATTTGCACCATTATTGATATATATTATGTCAAAAACATATGGATGGGTACATTAAAAAGTGATCTTAATCACCTTATTTATAGGGGGTGCATGAGTAATATTTTAATTATTGGTTTTCATAAATTAAAACTGAAATTAAGATTTTGACAATTACCTGACCAGGAAAATACACATATATTGTACACATATTTTCTACATAATTTCAACATTACATATCCCTCCTGACTCTGTAAGTTTGCGTATTTCCCATGAATTATAGAATGAATATGTTATGTATTTAATGGCTAATAAAGGTTAATATTTTATTTAATGCATTTTATTGCACTAATAGTACAATAATTTATACCGCTTTTGGATTATTTATGGCATGACATAGTGTTGCGAACAGTGTTTTTGCGTTTATTATTCTTAGGTATCGAAAATATCCCTGATATATAATATTTGCGATTAATAAATTCTTTATTGCTTTTTATTTTATTTTTAATATGACATAAATTTCATGTTAAGCACTAAAATAAAATCATACATAATATTGTCCTCTTACTTTAGATTGATCGAATGAGCTGGCTATAATCTTTATTCATCAAAATTTCTGAAGAAATATTATATGTCTATAGTAAATAATCATGATCTTTTAAATTCTTATGTTAAAAATTTTTACTCAACTGCTGAAGTAGCGTTAAGTCGTTAAGTATATTTTTAACCCCCATGGAAATTGTTGTGCGCTCGGTCTCCACACCGAAATCACGTCCATGCATGGACATGCATGGAGAGACTGGATACACAGTTAAGGGTGTATGCCTCATGGTTACCAAATTCACATTGAGGTCTATATGGGCTCGCGAACATTTCACTTCCCTCTCACCTCCGCCCATCCAAATATAGTTCCTTCTCCCCCACACTTGTTTCCCAGCTATCCTCTCCGTATTCCCCTAGGGATTGCCGTGGTTGTTAAGCCGGGGGATCGCCTGTACACCATTCGAAGGATACCCTCGGTGATACACACGGTGGCTCCCGAAAAAGAAAGAAAAAGAGGGTTTCCTAGCCTTTCCCCATATTTCCTCTCCCAACAATTTCCCTTCCAACTCTCCTCCGGAGCCCTGCGGTCGCTTCGTCGGCGGATCCCATTCGCAGGTTTGAGGCAGGCATTGTAGACTGCAGGGACGCCTACTAAAAAAAAACCCCGACGGAAAAGAGGGGTGATATGATTTTGTAAATCATAGGACTTTAGACTTTTATACGACGGGCTATAACTCAACAAATGTATGATTATTTTTAGCTGTTTCATATCCATAAGCAGCAGAGTGTGTAAAAATATTAATAGGATTATATATCTTTACAATTCAGGGTGATGGGGAAAATATCTTATAAATAAAATTTTCTTTCAAAGAGGTTTCAGCACAATTGTCCCTGATCGATGCACTTCTAAGCGACCTTGACAAGACCATTACACCATGCGCTAGCAAAAAGAATGAGAACAAAGAAGAAGAAACACAAGATGCGATGCCAGACTCTACAACCAACACGGAGAAAAATAACGGAAACCCATTCCACTGCGGTGATGATGTGCTTGTGCCCAACAAAGATGGAAAATATTACTTAGGTATGCTGCTTCACCAACTTAATGCAAGGGTGCAACAATTATTTTCTCTTACTTTTTAAATTGTTAATTAAGTCCTTGGCAAAGCTAAAAATGTCGCCTAATGACCTATAGGACTTCTATAAAAATCGTAAATTAAAATTAATTCATTCTAAAGTGTTTTTCTTACACGTATATTTTAAATCAATAATTTTTATTCATAAATGTTTCACTGCAAAGATGAAACGCTCGTTTCCTCGTGAAGGACACAGAAACTCCATAGTTCTGCATTAACAATACATACAAGCCACATAAAGAGATGTGTTTGTGAACCAGGGACAATAGTGGAATTGAGCACGTCGAACGACAATGACTCGTGCGAGGTGGGCACGGGCGTGGCGCGGTGCCTGGTCAAGTTCGGCGACGGCACGCACTCGTGGGCGGCGGTGGCGACGCTGAAGCTGCTGAGCGCGCCGCCGGCCGACGACGGGCGCATCATGTGCGTCGTGTGCAAGCGCCGCGACCCCGCCGCGCCCAGCGCCGCCGCCATCATCGCCTGCGACATGTGCGGCCGCGGCTACCACGCCAAGTGCCACTCGCCGCCCGTCGACGCTTGGATCAATGGTATACACTACACTTACCTCACCATCAATATACACTAGGGCCTCGTTGATCCGGAGAAGCAAAAACAAGACCCTTTGCGGGTTATCGAGGCGTCCGGATTATAGTGTAAAATATTTAATGGTAATGTTTAACCTTAGTTACCATGTTCTGTTAGGCTAACAAACTTTAAGATTTTACCTGTGTTCTTTATGTCGCTTACAGTTGACCTGCCTATACCAAACTTCTGAGTAATGATAGGGTAACTGTCACTTTTATCTAACATTTCTATAATCCACAATTTGTCTTTTAATGTAAATGTTGAATGTTCACGTGGCGGCACCATGATGTTAGCGAGCGCGGTAAATTGACACTGTAGACGGAAGGCGATAAACATAAGACTGACGAGGGATTGACTTACGGCAGCGCGGCTAGGTACACCCACCTGTCCCACGAATCCCATGGCCCGACCGGATTACAGCGATAACCAGGCAAGCGGGAGTCTGGATTAACGAGGCCCTACTGTACTGTTATATTTTTACCAATATATTTTGCTATTTTTCAGTGATGAATGTAGAATGCGGGTGAACCTGAGTGATTGTGATATGTGATCAGATTCGGTCAAGTCACCCGCTTGGTGCTTTATTTGACAAAAAATAACATTTAAATCGAAAACATGATTATAGAAATCTAACATACACATAATTATTATGCAGATAAAACCAGGAAAACGATAACGCTATACATATGTATATCGAATACCCCGGATACAGTTCCATACCAACATAGTTTATTTAGTGTAGGTAAGTATATAACTGAAATTAAACGTATTATGATGCAGGTGCATCTTGGCATTGCAAGCGATGTGTGGACCAAAGGTACAGAGTGGCTGCAGCCGAAAATCGCGCGTTGAAAAGATCTGATTTGTTCAGATTTAAAGGAGGCCAGCAGAGACGGCAGCAGCAAGAGTTGACCCCACCCTGTGATGTAGGTTTACTAACGTTCCAATATATTTAAATACTCGTATAACAATAAAAAAAAAGTAACAATGCGAGCTATTTGGAAGATTCGTCGTTTTGAACCTTCCTTAGCGCTCTCAATGTAACGTAAACGTCTGTAAAAAAGTATGAGTGTTCTATTCCAGAAGTTCTAATAATATATCCAATTGCACTTAATTATTTGTCATTGCTAAATAAAATACTTTATTTCTGCTTTTGATGAATCTTTTAACCTTGCCTTCTTCATTTACGTTTTACGTAGTTGTAACCATCTCTCTGAGCTAATGAAATAATACTTTATTTAAATTTCTAAATACTTTTAACAAAACAATCCCTATTATTATTATTTTAGACTGCATCAACTACCTCATCCACCGCTTCCGAAGCAGGAAAAGATCAAAATGAGGCGCATTGTTATTGCGGAGAAAAGAGCGATTGGCTTGCGCAGGTATCATGCGATAAAGTAAAATCAATTTGTAATAAAATTATTTGATATGTAACAAGTAAATAAATAAAAGACTATATTAACTGCTAAATTCATTTCAGATGTTACTGTGTTGTCGGTGTTCGCGCTGGTTTCACCAAAGATGCGTGTCGAGCTTACAATATCCTTTGTACGCGGGTGATAAGTATGTTGCATATAGATGCAGTGTTCGTAAGTGTTGGTGGAATGGCCGGCGCAAGCTGACGGGTGGTGTGTTGCAGGCTGTACATCTTCGCGTGCGCGCAGTGTAACGGCGGGGCGGAGTACCTGCGCCGCCTCGAACTGTGCTGGCTCGACCTGGCGCACCTGGCGCTCTACAACCTCACTGCCTACAACGCGCCCAACTACTTCGACCTGGACAACGTCATCATGCCGTACATCATGGATAACTGGCATGCGCTACAGTTACCTGAGAAGGTATCATTTTCGACAGCATCATTGTGGATTTTTGGATAAAAATTTGCGCTTGGATTATGGCCAAAATTAACAAACGATCTTCATCTATATATGCGAATCGTTTTTTCTTATAAATCAATAGGAATAAAGTTTGATCATAATATTTACTTTTACCGGGTTTATTGATTTATTTTAGGGATCGATCTAGAGATTGCTATCGGAATTGTCCATTATTTTCGAATATTAACTGTTGTTTCACAGATGTGGTTGACACCGGTAAACGAGCGGCGAGAACGAATCCTTACAGCTTTAACGTCGTCCCGCAAACGATTTAAATGCGGTCGTGAAATGAAGAAGCGCGCCACTATATGGGGCCTGCGTTTGCGCCGCCCACCGCCACCGCCACGGCAGCTGTCTGCATTAGAACAGGTTTCATAACCTTTATCATTTTTACAATGTATCAATAGGTTATATAAATGAATGGAGTCAAGAGATGTTCAGATATAGGAACAAATATTCATTACTCACAGATTAAGAAAGGAGAGCCATTGACTGACGAACTGGTGCAAGACCACGCGCCAAGGCTCCGATTCCTGCCGCGGGCTCCCTCACCTCAGACCATACCAATTATCGACGATAGGTAATATCGTACTAAAGTAATAATATCTACATTTTCGAATGACATCACATTATTAAAAGAAATATATTTTTTCATTACAGTTCACAACCTTCTAGCAGTAACACTGATAAAAGTTCCTATAAAATTCACAATCAACGCATGATCGTGCCAGTTGATGGTCACTGGTTAAACCTAATGATGGGCAAAAGATTTCACGAAAATCTCAATTCTAATTCTAATTCAGAAAACGATTCCACTAGTTCCTACGAATCTATTAAACCTACCGAAGTTGATGAACAAAATTCATCAGCCGTTTCTACGTCTACTGCTAGAAAGTCTGATACCAAAGTCGACAGCTTAGAGAAAAATATGGACTTGAATGAAACAACTGTTAATGAAAGTGAATCGCATTTTGAAGTCCCTGCAGCGACCGTGCCATCTCTAGTACCGTGTTCAGTTAAATTAGATAAAATATCCAAAGAAAATATAACAGATAGTAACATGAACAAGAACGAGCTGAGTAACGTCATTGTAAACACACACACTACGAGGATAGCCACCATGAACTTGGAAGTGTCTAAGTTGTCCACTAAGAATATAATAGAACATTCCAAAATAATGTCGCTGCAGCATATGGACAGTGTGCCGCCATATAGCAACTTCGTCCATGACATAGAGTCTTCGGGCGACGAGACGTCCAGTAGAGGCACCCTAGACGCCATCATACCACCGCTGAAAGACTTCCAAGGGAAAAATAATCCCTTCCTGATGCAGAATACTTATTCAACTAAAAAACATTTTTCTTCTATAACAAATGTTTATAATAAACAAAATGGCAAATTACACAATTTCCATTCACGGTTTTCATTACCTGTTCAATTTAATCCACTGATGGGTCCATTAATAAGACCGTTGAAAAGGAAACTTAGTGAAAAAGACATTATTATTGGGCCAAATGGGGAAGTAAAGCGTAGAAAATATAGGCGGCCTCGTAAATATTTACAACTTCAGGTATGTAAAACGTTTGTAGGTAAAATCTTTTTGATTTAAGGTTGTAAATTCAGTGAAGATAACATACAGAGAAAAATTACTTCTCACCAAACCAAATAGGTTAGTGCGGTTACCAGTTCATCTCTTAGTAAAAAAGTCAACAATAGGAAGCTTTAATATAATACTGAGCTGGGTTTGTCATTGTGATATGACATGGCACCCGTAAAAGAAAAGTACATAATTCCATTACCAGAATAAAATATATTTATTTAAAGTCTAGGTAGTGTTTACCGAAAGCAAACCGCATATTATAACGATTATTATTTAAATGTGATGTGCTCTCTACGTTTGTTGTTATATAAGAATTACTGTTAATGAGGCCTAATTTAACCAAAGTATTATCTTTAATCACAAGTCAAAGCTTTGCAATTAAACATCGTAAATAAATCCAAATCAATATATCATTTATTTAAGGACGGAGGTGACTTCTTGTTACGCTCTAGTATATAAAATATATACATTTTAGAGTACCTTTCGTATTCTACTTATAATAAACATATAGTCCATTGAAATGTTATATTTTTTAGGCCTTACCTTGCGTTTTTTAGAGGACGCAATTTTATTTTTTTGAAGTGTAGGGGGGGTCAGTGTAAAGCTAAAACCAAGTTTGTGGGGTCGCCACCCTTGTCCCACGGCCGCCATCTTGAAAATGGGGGTTGAAATGGTTTTTACGATGTATCTCTTAAACTATTTATCTGAAAAAAATGTTTAAACATTTTTGTTGCAAATTAAATTCTCTACAACTTTGGTCCAGTAACTTTTTGTCGTAGAACTATAAATAAAAAAGTTATAAGCGAACATGTTAAGAAATTCAATGTTAAGCAATGTCCCTTGCAACGTCATCAGAACGTGTATTTATAAGGTTCATAATACTATTGCTTAACATTTAATTTCTTAACATTTTCGCTTATAACTTTTTTATTTATAGTTCTACGACAAAAAGTTACTGGACCAAAGTTGTAGAGAATTTAATTTGCAACAAAAAATGTTTAAACATTTTTATTGTCAGATAAATAGTTTATGAGATACATCGTAAAAACCATTTCAGCCCCTATTTTCAAGATGGCGGCCGTGGGACAAGCATGGCGACCCCACAAACTTGGTTTTAGCTTTACACTGAACCCCCCTACACTTCAAAAAAATAAAATTGCGTCCTCTAAAAAACGCAACCCCAAATGTAACTTTTCAATGGACTAATAGATTATGAAGAAAAATGTGAGGTAGAACCTGAAAGTCACATTAAATAGGCACAGACCTCTAGCATCTGATATTATTACTACCTGCTGAATATGACCTGGTAAGACAAGAAGAGCTATGCAAGTGAAAATAGGTATTATGTTAAACTCTTTATGACGTTTTTTATGTACCCTAAAATCCACTGACAAAACTTTATTTCAGATGAATAAGTCATGTCCACTGCCAGAAGACAACAATAAGACTGCTCAATCTACAACAGAAAACGGTGACGTAGCCGCACCGAGTGGGCACATAAACAACGTGAATTTTCATGGTAGAAGACTGAGACAAAGACAAGAAAAAAACTACTACGAAAATTCACGGCGAAGTACAAACAATAGTACTAGTATTAATAGTGTAAAGAGTCTTCAACTTAGTCCTCACAAAGCGAACAACAACGCAGCGGAGGTGAACGCTCAACAACTGTCCGCTCTGAAGTCCAGCGTACAGTCGTACTTCCGCGCGGGTCAGACCTTCCACGTGCTCGCGCGCCGCCTCGCACGAGGCGCCCAGCCCGCCTATCTCATAGAGTGGGACTCTAATCCGTCATAGTGGCCAAACAACAACAACACAACTAAGTACACGGTGTTGACTACTAACCAATGGAATATGTCGTCTCGTCTCAGTGTTACTCATCAATCAATAACGACGCGGAATATAAGAGCGTCAGTGAAATAATAGCGTCATTGACTATAATGAAATTGAATGTAGTAGTGTTTGTTCAAATGAACTCAAACATACTTAACACCTGGTGTGTTTTAGACATGTGAATGGTTTTAATGAGTTTAATTTAAATATCTATATATGTATGTAATAAAATAAATTTCTTGTCTGTAGTTTAGCTGTACAGTAAGTTCAAGGAATGTGATATATTATTATTCCATTTGGTTTATTTGTTTTACTTTACCTTATATGAACATCCCGCGTAAATTGAGCTCCAATTAGTAGTTTGTAGCAAAACTCATATTGGACATACATGTGGGTATTGTTCTTACTAAGTGCCGTCTTAACCTTTGATTCCCAATGTGGTCCAGGTGGGTCCCCAGGCGTCCAAGGGGTATAATTCGAAAGCGAGGGTCCACGAAAATTTATCTGGTTTAATAATAAAGTACTAAAATAGTGGCTTGACTTCATTTCATGTAGGCATATAATATTTAAAGGTGGTAAGAGATACGGTGATCCTCAACATAACGCCGTACCATGGCTTGAGGGATAGTTTTAATGCACTTTCTCTGAGAAACCTAAAAAAGTCCACCGGAACTAAGAAAAATTTTGAAAGGGGTCTATGAGCACAAAAAGTTGACTGTCTCTGACATTGCAAAGTCCATGGGCTACGGATCTTGCTAACATCAGGCGGACAGCTAGCTCGTCTGCCTACTAAGGCAATAAAAAAAAATATTAAAATGCTACAAAGTTCTTAATTATGTGCGTCTCTTAAAATACTCATCATAGTAATTTGCAAACAACACTAATATACCAATAATAGATAAAAAATGTAATAAGGAACAATTTGGTAGTTGCAAATCAACATGTGGACAGGGCACATAGTTCGCAGAACTGACATCAGATGGAGTTAAACAGAAGACTTGATAAGGGTCGCAGGAACACGCTGCATGCAGGCCGCTTCCGACAGATCCGTCTGAAAATCTTTTGTGGGGGAGGCCTATGATCAGCAGTGGACTTTATGTACCCGATGATGATGAAATTAAAAACAAAAGCCTAAACAATGCCGTTTGCGTGAGGGGGGGCCTTACCAAAAATCTATCGAACAAACTTTTTTGATTGCATAGAGTAAATGCAAGAACATAGAATTCCATAAGTATCTGAGTTTTTCAGAAATCCTTATAAATATTTTCGTGTTCTACTGCAGCGTTCAGTACCATATAAAGAAAATTACTAACATGCATTCGGGTAAGATCGTATAACCAAAAATGCCACAAAGCTATGGCTACATAGGCGGCGACCTCAGAACAATGACAAGCATAGAAGTAACTATGACATTTGAGTGTACTCTGTCTTAGACAGCAAGAAATTTAATTGTGTTGCGATCCCATCTGACACCTTATCGATATCGATAGATGCTTTATCTATCGGCTATGGTAAATTCACAGACCTGCTAAAATAAACACTTTTCAGTCAGTCAACTACAAACCGTTGCAAATTACTATTTTAGATAAAGGCTAAAAAAGATATCAAAACCCTGATTTGGTTGTCAAGTACCAAAAAAAGTCTGGGTATATAAAAGCACTCGTAAAAAGCCGTTCAATTACAATAAACTATAGAACTACCGGCGTTCTTCGAGCTAAATTTTGTCCAATTTTCATTTGCTATTTACAGCAGTTTCCATGCCTTCCGAAACGTCATTTACTAAACACAAAAATGGTTTAGCATTTAGATTATTAAATTAAGAAAATGTTAGAAATTTCGGAAGGAATGGAAACCGCTGTAAGTAACAAACAAGAAATCGGCAAGAATTTTGTCTAGGAGAAAGCCAGTACGCCTTTGTTCTTTTCTGACTTTCTTAGGCATTAAAAGATACCCAAGAGCTGGGATTTAACAGAAGCTACTAAAATGGGACAGTAAAATTAAAACACAGCGGTATCATTCATGTCACAT
This sequence comes from Manduca sexta, assembly GCF_014839805.1. Lineage (NCBI taxonomy): Eukaryota > Metazoa > Arthropoda > Insecta > Lepidoptera > Sphingidae > Manduca > Manduca sexta. The sequence goes on along the minus strand of NC_051142.1, from coordinate 6,149,380 downwards.
ATGTTGGATAACTTATTTCAATGTTAATAAAACTTTGTCGATATGCTTAGAGCAAACACGGTGCTGTTTTTTCCAATGCCAATTGGAATCCATTTTTTCCTCATAACATCATCTTTGGGATTCCCCAAAGATGATGTTGCAGTGCAGATTCCTGCAATGAAACAAATTGTATGAAACACACTATGAAAATCAGAAAGTTTCCTCGACCCCAGCCTTCGCGCACGGTTTCCAAGTGGCTTTTACCACTACACCACCGTATATTGTAAGTAAAAGGCAATTTATGCAAAATAGTAAACTACAATATACTAACATCTATGTTATCGACAGAATATGCAGCACAACACTATTGAACTCGACTACGTAAATTGGTAAAAATGAAAAATACGTAATAATTACTGTATCGAATGGCCAACAGCAGATTATAATATGACTTTTGCACTTATGTAGAGGGTTTAAGCAAATATATTGGGTTTTTTGTTTACTCACCGATGGAAGCTGATGATTTCAGTTTCATTTTCTTAACGAGAAGAATGTGATTTACATCCCACAATAACGCAGGCCATTGCTTGTTCGTAGGGCTATATTTTATTTAAACAGCACTGTGTATTTATTAAAATTAACAACAAAAATATTACAAAACATGTAGCCACTTTTGAAAAGCACGCGCTGAAGTATAACGTAACTAAATTGTGTGGGCGCGTTTGTGTCATTGTTTTGAGGTTGGCAAGTGGGCACATTTGACATTTTATTTGCTTTTTAATTCGGCATCATAAAGATGACCAAAGGTAACCATTTGATTATTTTAAAGTGTACGCAAGCCAACCTTAGCAACATAATATTTCTCTCGTTCTTTTCAACGGTTTTGGCCTATTTGAAAAAATAGGATAAGTATATGAGGGTAATTTAGATTCCTTCTATGCTTGTTCTTATTCTGAGGCGGCGACGTAGTTTTTTTTCTGCCTAACCCTATATACTGCAGCTGGTGCTACGGCCAAGAACAGGTGTGATAATATAAAAATAAGTAAAATAGCCTATTGTCTACTTATCGTATACCTATTTATTACTTAAATAAATTTCAATACTTACACAGAATAATTAACGGCCGTCGGCAGCAAAATTTGCAAATTACTCACTGCAAGCTATCAAAATGTATGCATGGCTAGTTTTCCAGTTTGGGAACTACAACATCTAGCTGTTCTTAGACTGTACCATAACGTCTATTACTGAAATATATACCTAATTGGTAATATTTGGACCTTGTTGCACAAGATTCAAGTGATTATATTTGGCAGTTATTGTATTAAGCAGCTACTGTAGATAGTACTTATTACTAGTTATTTGGCAGCATAGATCAGAGGGGGGGACTCTTTCATTTGATCGGCTTATATAGATAGGTGATGAGTACAATTTACTGAGATATTATGAAACTGGACCTGTCTTTAAAATTATATAAAAAAAAAACGAGTAACGACCGTATAACTCCCGCGTATTCAACTCATATTTTAGTGGCGTTTCGTTTTGCAGACTAAAACGCATAAAATCTTCTAGGTAAAAAATACTTAGAACCATAATTTTTTAAATATTGTAACATATTTTCTTCCTGAGATTTAAAAAGAATGTAAGTGAACTATTGAAGCCTTTAAATTTTTGAATGATTTAATATAGATACTAATGTGCTATTAGTATAGTGGTAATTGAAAATTAGTTATTTAACTCAGAATTTTACATTGTGGGTAATTTTGTCTCTAATCTATTACGCCTTATATTTTTCTTTATTCATATAGCTACCTACTAGTTTGTCTTTTTAGATTAAAATAAAGGCGAACCTCAAAGAAACAACATGGAATCCTTTGCAGAAATTTCGTCTATCATTTTATTGTTAACAAAAATAATCTTTTTCAGAACAAATTCCGAATCATATTATACCCGGTCGTTAAGAGATGAAAGAATAATTAACAATTTCTCCAGTCTTATTACAAAAAGTATTTGTTATTTAGAATTAAAAACATTATGTTTAAAGAAATTTTTGATTTTAATAGTTATGGAGAACGCGTCATTTTGGATAATTCTGATAAAAATTCAATTTCAATTCCTTAAAAATGTTTCAAGTCAAAAAGAAACGCACATAGCGCATTATTCTAGTTACAGTCTACCCTGTACACTTGTTAACCACAAGCCTCCCTAGTACAATCTAACAATGTTCACTAAAATCATACTGACAACAATTTAAACAACAAAATACAATATGGAATGTCAATATATTTTACTTCATTATCTACATTTGATTTGGAGTTGGAGTAAATGACTGAAATTATAAACTTATTAACAATATACAATGATCATTTTGTAGCTTGATATTGGTAATATTATTTTATTCCGCATGCCATTACCTTACACAAATATGCTGAATTTGGATATTATTTTACTACATATTTTCACTGGAGTTATCTATCTACAAACATAAAAAGACATTCCAATTTAAAATAAATATATTTCAAATCAAATGTATGACATTTGATCTGTTTTCAAACGACAGACTGATAAAAAAATCTACTAACATTAAGTAATATTCATCGAAAATTGAATATGTAACAGAAATTCCATTTATTAATAAATATAAAAACGTTTTCACTCATTGCATGTGAAATAAAAGGGAAACAAGAACGACAGAAACAGTTACAATTATTACTAGTCACCTAGTTGTCTGCGGATAGATAAATGATAAGGCATGCAATGAGAAAATGCGTCAAAGGTAGATACAGATTTCATGGTTCAATTGATTGCCTAACCATCAATTACATGTTTGATTTATTTTTCAATTTTAATGTCTACCATCTTAGTAATTATTAGTAGGTACATACTATAAAACAAGTATTACTTATGGAAGGTAGAACTCACCTCTACAGCGCAATATAAATATAGTCTTACTGATGTAAAGAGAGTTGTTTCACTTCAAGAGCTTAGATACAAACTTATAATACATATTCATTAAAATGCAACCCTCTAATAAGGCTCAAATACGCGAGCACAATATCTATAGTGTTGGTACAACAGTTTAATTTAAGACAAGTATATCTATTCACAGCACTTAACCACATGTTAATCAACTGTTTCACGCACAAGACGACACAAAATCACCTCGGTGTCACGTTATCACCATTTTAATTGCATTGACATAATATTTATAAGTATAGCTCATAATATGTACACGGAGTAGTTTCATTCACAAAATACATTACAACGATTCTTCAAACGCAGCCATCAAATCGCTTTGCATATTCATATCTATCTGGCCCGCCATCTGCAACAAAAATCATTGTGTAAAAATGTATTAACGCAACCCACTACGGGAACACAAGAATTTAGATTACATGCCGACTGTAGTAGTACAAACTGTAAATAGACTTACAGCCTCTCGTCGGCGGCGCTCCTGCTCGCGCTGGCGAAGGCGCTCGCGCTCGGAGGCGGCGGGTTTGTCGCTGGCGGCGGCGGCGGCAGCGGCTGCGGCGGCCGCGGCGGGCGGCGACGCGCGCGCCACCGGCGACACCGACGGCGACGACACCTCCGCGCTCTCCGCCTTCACGCCGCGCGCTCCTGCTGCCGCCCTATGCACACCACGCAACACAACTACTTACATCTGATACAATAAAACTCCACAAATTTACACAAATATACCGTCTCGAAACATCCTCTACATTCTACACATACAAATTTAGATCAACGTTAATCAATACTTAACACCGACCATTATACAGGTGTCCCAGAAAGTAGTGTCAAGCGGAGGTCCAGAGATAGAGCACCCTTTGGGGTATCCGAATCATCCCCATGTATGTTCCGCGATTTTTCATAATTTTCGAGTTATAAATTAACAAAGGTCTGTATAAATCTGGATTTTAGTCTGCGATCCTGCCTACAATCTAACTGCAAAAAATGTTTGCACGAATCTACTGCAACTAATACATAAATTAATTTTTTTATAAGCCTTGAAATGACCTCCCATTTTTGTACAAACCTCCATTAATCAAAATGTCCTCTAGAATAATTTATATAATTGGTAGTTCAGGCAAAACTTGCTGTATTTTTTTAATATACTTTACCTCATTTTATCTTCATCTGGATGCCTTCTCTCAGTCTCTTGTCTTTGACGTTCACGTTCAAGCTGTTCCTTTTTTCTGAGCTCCTGTTGCTCTATGAGCGCCCGTTGGCGATCGATTTTTTCCTTTGCTTGCTTTTTAAACGCCTGCAAAGTGCCATAATTTTAAAAATAGTAGAAGTAGTAATATTATAACAATTATAGTTCCCCAATCAAACAAACACAATTAACGACATAGAAAAAACGAGCTATCGATATTAAAAAAACTTTAACCTGTCGTAGTTATTTTCGTACGTACAAAATTTCATAATTTTTTCCGACACGACACGTTGTGTTACAGCATTACAGGTTACAGGGTTACCAACTCCAAAAAATATAGTCCTAAAGTAACGATAAAATATCCCCAAATAGCCCTAAATTTAAATGCAAAAACGCCAAGAAAAGCCCTGTACTGTCAATGTTATTTGGTATGGTGTAGTGTATACCCAATGTGTATGCCTATCTAAGAATATAATCGAAATAAGTTCCCTGTTTAATTAAAATTTAAAAGCCGAAGCCATGCCTGTAGTTGTGAGGATCAAAGAGAATTATAATACAGCGTCTCAGAACATTGCTTGTCATTGTTCTGAGACGCAACAATGACAAGCATTGTTCTGAGTAAGCGTGGATAGTGGGTGAGGTGTATTTGGAATTATTGCATTATGCTTTGTAGAAAAACTTGAAAGTTTGCGTTTTTAATCGTTTTTAGTTCAGTCAAACAGTAATACATGAAAACATTTTTATGGCTCTAATAGCCCTAAATATTTTTGGACCCTGAAAAAAGCCCACTACACTTATTTTAGCCCTAAATTTAGGGCTAAAAGCCCTAAGTTGACAAGCCTGCATCTAGAAAGGACGCGCCACGAGCCAATTGACGCGAATGAAACAATCCGCCACATTCAGTGTCACTATTACAATATAAGTAGAGTACATACGCATTGTCAAATCGTATTGTGTTGATATGAACGCATACAACCGTAAAACTTGTCCGTTTTACGCACACTACTACAATTCTAAAGACGTGTACATTATTATTTGAACTTTACTTTTGACAGAGGAAAAGGTCAAATAAGCTACGTCTTTATAATATGTTGTCTAAGTCCGCGACTTAGCAATTAGCATTAAAAGTCTGACTGAAATATCTCCAAGGATTATTGTAAAGAGTATTTACTCAATAGTTTTTTAAATTCCCTGTAATGCTGTAACACAAGGTGTCGTGAGTTCGATACTGAAACTAGGCATCCTATCAGAGTACGTTTTTTTATAAACAATGAAAAATGATATAAAAACGATGAAGACTCCTTTACATTCCTTTTGAGAGCTTCCGTTGCGTGCGCTGCGTACGGTTAAATTTACGCAATCATGTATGACGGAATTGTTTCTTTTAAAAACGCGTAATGCGTGCAAAACTAAGAAACGAAGCGATAACCTCTTATAACTCACAACGCACCCACTTCTACCCTCGAATATTTGAAATACGAATTTTACTGCCTCGTTTTCTAAAATGCGGCAGTAAAATTCATATTTCGAATTGGTTAAGACCAATTTTAGTGCAGTTCTCATAGAAGGTGTTTTTCGTACTATTTGCTGTAATATATGAAATAATGTACAAAATACATGACCAAAAACTTTTACGACTTAATTTATTTTTTGTATAATAACATTATTTATTATTTCTTGTAAATAGCTTAAATATCTTAATTTCTGGATTTCTAACTTAGTAGTTTTCAAGTTACCATGTTTTTTGAAAATACGATATATCTCCGTCCATATGCGGAATTCAAGCTTTTTATTAATACATATTTTCTCCTAAGGTTATCTACTAAAAATACCAAAGTACGAATTTTGATATATCGATTCAAAACGATTTTAGAGCCACTGAAAATTAAGAAAATCTTCTTTTTTACCATAAAAATATTTTTCGAATAGGATTCAGTTTCGTATATCTAATTTTGCTAAAGTACCTGATTCTGAAAAATCGACTTCTCTATTGCCTGAGCGTACACCTAAAACTGTCAACCTATTATTGCGTAGCAAATATTATGCATATTGTGTGCAATATTAACTACCCTAATATTCTGCATTTCCTAACTGATACAATGAGCCGCTTCGCGTGACGCATCTATCGCGCATTTATGAAGTAGCCGTCAATGGATACCGGGCATGCATGTCGACTGTCTGTATAATTCAAAACTTTCAATCATCTAATAATAAAGTTAACCCTTTGTAGTTTATTTATCAAAGACAAATGATTGTTACTAAGGACACAAAATAATATACATAAGTGTTTTAGTTTGATTTTGTTCAGCAACTTTTGTCGCTGACTGCACTACAAACGCAAATGTACGTGCAAATTCAGAGAAATAAAAACAGAATTAAGAACACTTTACGTCGCGGAGAACAATTATAATTACTTAACAAAGTGTGGTGAAAAGATTCTTTGCTTAAAAAATATGAGAATTTTCCTTAACCCCATACTATATTTAGCTAACTATGATTTAAAGATTAATTTTGCGAATTTAAAAAGATAATTATTTTAGTAGCTTCTATTAGAACTTACCTGGAAACTATCCATAACAGGTTTTTGTTTAATTTGATTATTAGTGGTCATGTTAGGTAATATGCTTTGAGGGCTACCGGCTTGCGCTAAGGATGACCATGAACTCGCGTTCTTTAAATTCTGTTCTTGTTTCACTTTAAAAGGTTGAGCAAAATTGGCATTCTTAGAATCCTCGATTTTCTTTTCCATTTCATATTTTGTCCTGTCGGATATATTATTCGTCACATTGACGCCCATTAGGTCTTCAATGGGTTTCGGCGTAAGTAAAGGCTTCATATCTTCCTTCTTTATTGCTGGCGTCATCAAACACGGTGCATTAGGTAAGTTGTGATGCGATTGTGATATTATAGGATGTGGTGCTGTAGGCAGTGGGTCGAATATGGAAGGGACAGGAGGAACACTCGTAATGCCTGGAATATTAGGATTTACATCACCTCGTAATAATTCACGCTCATGTTGTAAATTTTTTTCTACAAAACCATTGTGAGAGGGTAGGTACATATCTGTCTTGATTTGTTCGGGTACACGAGCGACTTCTGTGAGTCCGCCTAGTTGAGCCATAAGATTCTGATGTGCAGCATCCGGCATAATTTGCGGTTTAGGCAAAGCAAAATCTTCTTCAAGTCGCATCGACGACTCAGATACTCCTACGCTAACATCCATTGGATTCGGCACGTCTGCATTCAAACTACGTTCTAAGCTAGCCAGGTTACGCTCAATAGGGTCTATATAATGTGAGGTTTCTACTTTGTCAAGACCATTTCGTGATTCCGATTTAACAGTCATTTTCTGATCTTCGATATCGCGCGCAACAGGCACTATCGAGGAATCAGGAACATTATTGGTGGGAAGCGTCGTCAGAGCGGCCGACAATGGTAAAGAAGGCGGCGGTGTGGGTGGGTGGTTGTGTTCGGCCGGCGCCTGTGGCGCGGGCTCGGCGGTGTGCGCGGGCGGCGCGGCGGGCGCGGGCGCGGAGGGCTTCACGTCGGCGGCGGGGTGCGCGGCGTGCGCGGCGTGCGCGTGCGCGGCGGGCGCGGGCGGCACCGCGTCCGGCGCCGCGCTAGGGGGCGGCGCAGAGTTCGCTCCCGTAGATGATGCTGTTTTCTACGAAAAAGTAAATAAATTATCAATACAAAGAACTACAATTATCTATACTATTATATAAAGCTGAAGAGTTTGTTTGTTTGTTTGTTTGAACGCGCTAATCTCAGGAACTACCGGTCCAAACCGAAAAATTCTTTTTGCGTTGGATAGCCCTTTGTTCGTGGAGTGCTATAGGCTATATATCATCACGCTATACCCAATAGGAGCGGAGCAGTAATGGCTAATCTCAGGAAATACCGGTCCAAACTGAAAAATTCTTTTTGCGTTGGATAGCCCTTTGTTCGTGGAGTGCTATAGGCTATATATCATCACGCTATACCGAATAGGAGCGGAGCAGTAATGGCTAATCTCAGGAACTACCGGTCCAAACTGAAAAATTCTTTTTGCGTTGGATAGCTCTTTGTTCGTGGAGTGCTATAGGCTATATATCATCACGCTATACCCAATAAGAACAGAGCAGTAATGGCTAATCTCAGGAACTACCGGTTTGAAGTGAAAAAATATTTTTGTGTTGGATAGCCCTTTGTTCCTGGAGTGCTATAGGCTATATATCATCACGCTATGACCAATAGGAGCGGAGCCGTAATGAAACATGTTGCAAAAACGGGGAAAATTATAAGTTTTGAGAGCTTCCGTTGCCTGCGCTGCGTAAACGGTTAAAGTTATGCAACAATGATGTATGACGGGATTGTTCCACTTTAAAAGTTCTAAAAAATATATTATAAAACAAAGTCCCCCGCTGCATCTGTCTGAACGTGTTAAACTCAAAAACTACCCAACGTATTAAGATGAAACTTGGTATGGAGACAGTTTGAGACCCTGGGAAGAACATAAGCTCCCGGGAAACTATAACTATTATAACGGAAAACTTTAGCTTGAAAAACTTTATAACGCGGGCGGAGCCGCGGGCAAAAGCTAGTAATATATATAATAAAAATAAAGAAATTTATCACAAGTCCTTACATTTGGTTGCGGAAGTTGATGTGGCAGCTTTTTGGCTTTCTTTTTAGGCGTTCTGCCGGAACCCGTTCCTGAAATAAACGGATTACATGCACGATACTTTTATGAACAAAATTAACTTGAACACGCTGGATAGGCGATGATCCTCCAATTCCAGGCATCTGCAGTTGTGACATGTCCCACATTCTGCTACACAAGTTCAAAAAGGAGAAGCGAACTTTTAGTATATTAAACAACTATACTATAATGTGACTACGCAAAATCCTAGTGTATTTTTTTTCTTATAAAACAATATATTGTATTGTATGTTCAGATCTCAGGGTAACTAAATAAAAACCAAAGTAAGTTACTTAAAAGATTTACTTATATTGCTATATACTGAATTATATACAAAGTTTATTTCCACTCACTCTTACATCTATTACATCTTAAGTCATGAGTTGATTATATCAATCTTATGTAAAAATTAACACACACAGTGTTGTTTCTGTTTACACAATCTGCAACTTTCTACATTAAAAATACAACTTACTTAGTAAATGTTGCTCTCAAATAGCTAATTGCACCTTGTGTATAATTATTTTCTAAGAGACCGTCAAGTGTGCTCTGACAAATATTGAATTTAAGAATTTAATAATCTGACGCCTTTTTATTGAACATTAGAACAATGTGTTTCATGTAATGCTTTATCCATTGCAAGTCGATAAACGATTGACTTCAATAATAACATTTACAGATTTTAGGTGATTTAACGTTGGATAATGTATTACCAGTGAGGAAAAAATTACTAATATAAATCTACAATACACTATGGCTCAACTTGACAGCCTGTCTCTTAGTTTATTGACAAACTAAATTAGTATACTTTAGACTCTTTTGTTCTCATTTTCCTGGCCCGTTCGAGAAGCAAGGAAAAATAAGTTAAAGTACTCTAAACTAACTTATACATTAAAAGATCTCTTCAAGCAACCGGTGAATTGTACTTTTAAAAATATATGGATACTATATTGCAACGAATTTATACAAAAGAGACCTTAGGAGGAATGAACAACCATGTGAAAATGTAACAGCAGTCCAAGTTCTTATATACTTAAAATACTAATTATATCTACCCTCAAAAATGTATTGGCCTGCAAGCTAAAGTTGGTGTTCACTATTCTTGACTGACACTTCTTGTGCAAACATATCATTTGACGTCAGTCATGAATGTGTTAAGAGCCAGCGCCCTTAACATTAATATTTACGTTAGTCTACACTAGGTCGCCTGGCGGTGACAACTCACCACCCCTTCTATGTGATAAATGCAACCAATAATATTTTTTAAAACTAAAATGATAATAAATCAATATCGCTATTATTGCGCATCTATCATTAGTTGCAAATATTACAGACAGGGAGCAACACACTATGTCTTCCGATCGTGCATTGTACGACCCCGCAAATAATTACAGGTAAATGTATAATATATAGAAGCGCATGAAACAATTTGCAAATTATTTAAAACTTCACGACTAATTTACATAATATAAAGTAAAATGATCAACATCTTACTATACGCACTTTCATTTACTTTTGTGATGTTAGGTTTATTTAGATCTCTGTATGAACAGTTAACAATAACCCAAAGGGAGAAAATCCAAACTGAGCTACAAAAATGTTATTAAATCGCAATCTATCTCAAATGAATGTTATAATGGATATAAATATATAAGTTCATACATTCTCCACATAATCTGAATTAATTGAAATATATAAACTTTGAAAATTATATATCAATCTACACACAATAAAACAGTAAAGGTATTTGATCTTTGATATTATATTGCAACAGTTATTATATCTGATACCAATATTATTACGACAAAGATTGCGACTAATAATATTTCATTGTAGTAGAATAAAATATTTGATACTAATAAAAATACTTTTCAGTGTGTTATTTGTGAAACACAACATAGTACTAGTAAGTATTACATAGTTAATTATGCTTGTCTTAAAATGGCATTTGAAGGACTGCTATTTTAAATAAAAATAAACTTTAGATTTGTCTTTAAATAAAATAAACATTACTATCACAACTATATCCAAAGCTATCTACTTAAAATTATACAAAATTAATATTCCAGTCAATATTAAATACACTTAAGCAGTGATACAGTATTGAATATTTTGTTCTTACTTGATTAATATGAGTTCAAACATCTAATTAACGAAATCATATTTAAGTACCATTATTGTATGAAAATGTCACGGAAATAACACTCTACTGTATGTAGCAATGAAAATATAAACACATACAGCTTATGAATGCTCTTAACGTAATATTACATTTATGCATTTCTATTTGCACTTGTGACTAATGGAATAACAATCATGGGCCGCTGTGACAAAAATTGTTATCTTGGTTTAAACAGATATACTAAATATGACCTATAGCACAAAGTACTAAGTGAAAACAAATTCTCAGATCATTTTAAATAGGTGTTACTAATTGTCGTTGCTGATTTTTTACAAATAAATTGGCGAGGATTTATTTATAGTAATAACAAATATTAAGCTGTCTTGTATTTAGAATTATATTACATGACAATATTACGATAACAATAACATAATTCCTGTAATTATGTTATGTTCAATAACAAGTTTGCAAACAATTTGTGAAGGAAGGAGGCCAGCTTTAGATTATTTTTTCATTAAAATACAGATTTGATCACACGTCACATTAAGTTTTTGGGAGCAAGCATCAAAATTTATTAAGCATCAAAAACCAATAAAACATACCTTTTCAATTTGTAATTTTTAACTACAACATGTCACATTACATCCTCGTAGCAACGAAATGATAAACGTTTCCAACAGAAAGTACAATTTTGCTTGCTAAAATGGTATCCGTCCTTACACAATTGTTTGCATTACTCGCTAAGCCTTGCTCGACTCGCCAGCTGCCTCGTCGGTCCTCTTCCCTTCGACGCACTAAATCTACTCAGCGTACTGACACTAGCCTCTCTCTGCCTCTTTCGTGTGTTCGTTATGACTAGCTTCCATGTCTCGGACGAGCTCAATCAATCATTATATATCAGCTTTAAATTTCACACTCTTAAGCAATTAGTACCGTGAGATCTGAACTTTTCAATATAATCATTTAAACATACTGAAACTTTAAGGATGCAAATGAAATAACATCGCACTTGAGGACATGATATAGTTAAAAATATTAATGTGAAAAGGTATATCCTGTTGGTTCATGAAAGCAAACCAAATAAAATGTTCTTACCAGCACCGGTTAAAACGAATCGGCGAACACCAAAGCTGGCTTCTCCTCCTCAATAACAACTGTTTTTGTGCCTTTACCAACATTTTTATCATTTCGTTTCTTATATTTTTTACGTTAACATAGCATTCATGGTTTTGGCGGTATCCCATTCTCCAATATCACAGTAATGTAAAAATATTCAAAATTACTTGCGCAGCAGTCACAGAACACACTCACAACATAAAAAATTCAATTTTCACAAATCTTTCTAAAACATTCATCTCTTTAAGAAGTGGAATTTTGGAGCTAACTTTGAAATTGTGGGCACCTGACCTATAATATCATTTTCTGTCTAAAACGTGCCATAGGTCATCAGTCATCACATTCTCAGCAGTCATCCTAATCTCAGTGCATACATTATTCTTTTATGCAATAATTAAATGAGTTTAGTTATAAGTAGCCTCGGAGGCTACTCCATGAGTTATAATCAGTTTTTAATAAATAAACAGACTAAAAGTTCCAACAAGGGCCAGTGAAACAATATCTCACAATAATCCAATTATGAATCGCACAACACATTTACAAATCAATCATTTACAAGTGCCATTTGATAGACTCCTGTCAATCATTCCGTCACTGACATCAACTCCAGACTAGAATAATAAATAGTAAAAATATTAAAATTGCATTATTCTATTCCAGCTTTTCTCTATAATTTATAAAGAAAGGACAAAACGGGTATGTATAATACATACCAACATTTAATTGAATCATTAACAAATACTGGAAAAGGTAAAAAAACTTTCAGTTTTTGGATTCACATATGTAAAAATACTAATAATCTATTTTATTTTATGATACATAATATATATATCTCAAGCTTTTGAACATACTCATACCAATTATTTGTCTTAATTTAAATGCAAATATCATTAAAATCTAACTCTAAAATCGTATTTTACACAGTGCGGTACGGTTGGCGAGTACCACAGTAGCAGTAGTATAATATATAAAACATAAGTAGGCGTGGTGTAGTCAGTAGTGTGCCGCAATGTATCTAACCTGCTTCGCTGTCGCTGGTGTCGGAGGAACTGGTGTCGGTGCTGGACGACGAGTTGGACGAGTCCGAGGAGCTCGACGACGACGACATGCCGCCACCCAGCGCCTCCTTGCAGCCCTCTGCACAACACACATTTAACATCAACAACACTAATTCACTAACCCTACCACAGTACCCATAACTAAACATCCCCTACGTCGCGCGCATGCACGGTAGGTACAAATTCTTAAAATACTCATAAGATTTAGAAAAGACAAAGTGATACCTATTTTGCTACATTAGTAGATACTATGTGAGACCCTAACAGTAAAGGAAATCACTTCTATGTAAGTTCACTAAAACCTCTTAAACCCTTTGAAGACACCACTACAAACATTTTATATGCTACCCGAGCATCACTGCACTTAAATCAAGTGTGACAAACAATGATGACTCATTATTCTCTTAATGCGAATGGTCCACCTATAGATATTCTTTATGAACTAATTGTAAAACTCTTATTCTGGGTAAATGGTTGAATATAAGCAGAGTTGCGAATACGAAACATAAGCCTTTTTAAAAAACCGACAATAACATTGGTTAAAAAGTAGGGTGGCAAATTTATATTTGTAAATATTTCTATGTGCAAGGATGAGGATAGCATAACTTTCTTTCGCGCTCATTGTAATTCCTGATGACGTTACAAGATAGCATTGCAACTATTTTTCATTTTCATTTTTCTGCCCTTCCATCAGATTTTAAAGGCATTTATGATATACTTAATACAAAATCAATGAAAATAGATAGATTCTATTGTTCAATTAAAAGGTATGTACAATCTTTTTGAATAAAACGCTTCCTAGGATCTCTTCTAAATTTGCATGTAATTTTTGTTCAATGGACTGAGAGTGCAGTAATGACAAGTCTTTTTAAGCTTAAGGGCAAGTTTCAATGACACAAGTTTCAATGACAAAAATTATGTAACAAGCCCTTAAATATTTTTAAAGTATCTACAGAAATGTAGCTAAGTTATATAATTCAATTTGGTTTGATTTTTCATTCTATAAATTAGCAGCTGTAGTCTTTATAATCTTTACCCCACATACAATCTGTGCCCCACAGCCGAAATATAACTCCTTATACATTAAAACTCCTTTCAATTACAGATGGATAGTCATATCCATTATATGTATAGCTATATGTGTACAGTTTGAATTGCAATAGAATAGGAAAGATTTCATCAAACAGCGGACAGGGCGGAACGGTAACGCGATGCTAGCAGGTCGTGAACAGTTGTATATTATCAGATAATCTATACTATTATATAAAGCTGAAGAGTTTGTTTGTTTGAACGCGCTAATCTCAGGAACTACCGGTCCAAACTGAAAAAATCTTTTAGCGTTGGATAGCCCTTTGTTCGTGGAGTGCTATAGGCTATATATCATCACGCTATACCTAATAGGAGCGGAGCAGTAATGGCTTATCTCAGGAACTACCGGTCCAAACTGAAAAAATATTTTTGCGTTGGATAGCCCTTTGTTCGTGGAGTGCTATAGACTATATATCATCACGCTATACCCAAAAGGAGCGGAGCAGTAATGGCTAATCTTAGGAACTACCGGTCCAAACTGAAAAATTATTTTTGCGTTGGATAGCCCTTTGTTCGTGGAGTGCTATATGCTATAAGTATATCATCACGCTATACCCAATAGGAGCGGAGCAGTAATGGCTAATCTCAGGAACTACCGGTTCGAACTAAAAAATCTTTTTGTGTTGAATAGCCCTTTGTTTTTGGAGTGCTCTAAGTTATATATCATCACGCTATGACCAATAGGAGCGGAGCAGTAATGGCTAATCTCAGGAACTACCGGTTCGAACTGAAAAATTCTTTTTGTGTTGAATAGCCCTTTGTTTTTGGAGTGCTCTAAGTTATATATCATCATGCTATGACCAATAGGAGCGGAGCAGTAATGGCTAATCTCAGAAACTACCGGTTCGAACTGAAAAATTCTTTTTGTGTTGAATAGTCCTTTGTTTTTGGAGTGCCCTTAGTTATATATCATCACGCTATGACCAATAGGAGCGGAGCAGTAATGAAACATGTTGCAAACACGGGGACAATTTATTAGTTTTGAGAGCTTCCGTTGCGTGCGCTGCGTAAACGGTTAAGTTATGCAACAATGATGTATGACGGGATTGTTCCTCTTAAAAAGTTGTAAAAAATATATTATAAAACATAGTCCCCCGCTGCATCTGTCTGCCTGAACGTGTTAAAGTCAAAAACTACCCAACGTATTAAGATAAAATTTGGTATGGAGTCAGTTTGAGACCCTGGGAAGAATATAGGCTCCCGGGAAACCACTACTTTTATAACGGAAAATTTTAGCCTGAAAAACTTTATAACGCGGGCGGAGCCGCGGACAAAAGCTAGTCTATATATATAAAACAAAGACGGGTTTGTTACAACACTTATAACTCGAGACCTGCTGAACCAATTTTCATGGTTATTGATTCGTTGGATTTGTCTCCGCCCCGAATAGCAGAATACATCTTAAAAACAATGAAAACTCGATATGTGTAATAATACTTAATCATTTCAATAAATGCTCATTTTTGTTTATTACATGTCAAACAATCCTGTCCAATTCTGTCAAATACTGTAACAACTATTCATATGTGCATTCAGAAATTTATTTTGTGTAAAATGTCTCGAAAGTTTAGGTACTGTTATATTTGTTTGTTTTAGACATTAATTTGTGTAATTATTTATTAATTATTCAATTTTTTTGAAAAAAAAACATACGCATATTAGCTGTAAATGGTAAGAGAGGGAAAGGAATAGAGTGGAGGAGAGAGGGACCATCTCGAATAGAAGTGTATAGACAAATCGAGAAAAATCTAAAATAGCTCGGAATAATACCTAAGATTTATTCTACAGGTTAACAAAAGTGTAAATATCTTTTTATAGGTTGTCTATGATTTTTTGTCTATGTTTATTGTCTATGTTTCGAAATTTCAGGCACTGTTATTATATTTGGTGATTTTATGTGGTTCTGTGGGAGTGCATATTCTGTATTACTATTAATAACAATGCCGCGTCCTAGAAGATCTAATCTTTCCCAGCGAAGCCGTAATGCAATTAGGCAACGGAATATCGCGAGTCAATCGTCTGATGAAGAACGAGAAATTGCACGAGAAGAGCGCCGCGTTAGGATGGAGCAAAGGGCCTTAATTCGTGCTTCTCAAACACGAGAGCAAAGAGAGGCAGCCCGTGAAACGGCTAGGTTAGAAACGAGAAACGTCGAGCTTATCGTTCAGATGAACAGAGGAATAATCTTCGAAGTGCAAGAAGAAATGGTCCAAGTATTGATTTGAATCGAGCAGCGTTTCTATATAATTGCACTATCGACTACAGCTTGCATCGTTTAGTTTGCATTGGTCCAATGGACGTTGTTTGCCAGCATTGTGGCGCATTGAAGTTAGCTGGTGAAACGCCTGGTTTGTGCTGCCTTAGTGGTAAAGTGAAATTGAAACACTAGAATCACGACATTTTCTAGCGAACACTCAAAAATACAATGTCTGTTTCCAAATAACTTCATTTGGGGCCATGTGTTTAAAGTATTTAATTATTATCATTTTTTTAATTTTTATTCTCATTCTGTATGTATTCATCATCGTTCTTCATTCATCATAATAAAATACTTTTATATTTCTATTATTTTGTATCATTGTATTACGTTCATCAAAGCCTACATTAGTTCAGCTAAAAGGTAACACTACACTCATTGACTGTTAGGCGGTACGAAGTTCGCCGGGTCAGCTAGTATATAATAAATGTGACATAATGCCGTCGCGTTCGGCCCTTCGACTAAACAGTAGAGCGCCAGCCGAGCGTCGCCGTCCCTCCCCATCTGCTATTTGACAAAATCTTTAGCACAGTTACCTCTACCACTGCGGCTATAAAAAAACTTTTTTGTCTTTCTTTTTAACTATATGCGTAATAAATATTGTTAACATATTAGGATTGATTTTCAAGTGTAGAATAACTTACCTTTTTTCTGTTGTTGTTTTTTATTGGTTCCCAATTGCCCTGAGACATCCTGTAGTCTTTTCTCCAGTTCTTGTTTTTTCTCTGCCATTTGTTCATCCTTTGATTTACCAGACACTTTGCGGTCTAGAAATAAATGAAGCAATTATTTATCGAATATTAATGAAATAGTTTTTTTTTTAATATTTTATGAAATAAATACCAATATAATAAAATAGGATTTTTTGATTTCTTATTGGGATCAATAACTATAATTAAAATGTCACAGTACAATAAATTATTTTTATATTTTGTCTAACTTAGAAACTAAAATTATGAATCACCTTAACTAGTGTGCAGTAGATGAGTCTTTTTTCGTTAATAACTAATACTTACGCGTCTTTTTTCGAAGGCAGGATGCTACATAATTTTCTAATTCTCTAAGAGTAGATGGCTTCAGTGTTTCAAAGTCTATCTCAATTTCATCTGGATTGGAATCTCGTAGTGACGGCTCTCTACTTTGAATGATGTGCACCACTTTACCAAGCTTGTCACCTAATAAACCAAACACATTAAAAACTTACAAAGAATGTTCTGCAATGCTTTATGTTAAACAGAAATGCTATTAATACAAATTGTTACTAGTATAACCATTTTTCTATCGTTAAATACAAAAGATCTATGTCGGGATTTTATAAACTTTAAGTCTAGTAGATTTAGTATAAATTCTTTTTACAATTCACAACAGAAATTATTCTTGACAGGTGGTATAAAATCAGATGTGAGTAAAACTCGAGCAAGTTTTTAAATTTATAATATTGAGGTTAAGTACCTGGTAGTTTGTTGATGTCTAGAGAGAGCTGTCGCTTCTCGTCGTAGGACATGGGCTTGGCGACGTCCTCCTCGTCAGAGTCGTTGTGCGGCGGCGGATGGGGCGCGACGGCGGCGGGCGCGGCGGCGGAGCTCTTCTTCTTGGCGGCGGGCGGCGGCGCGCGCGCACTGCCCTTGCCGCCGGCGGAGGCCGCGGCGCCGCGCTTACCGCCCGTCTTACCGCGCGGCCCTCCGCTACCCGCTGTACACACCACCAACAAATATCACTACACATCCCACACTACAGCTGTTCTAATTGGATCTGATTGAGGGTGGACGATGATTCGTATTTCATTTCTTAATAACAAAATAGGTTATTTTCCAGAATTATACCAGATAAATAAATAAGAATATATCAAAGTGATAAAGAATTAAATAGACAATGTACCTATGGTCTCCGCAATATTATTAGCTTTAGCTGTGTATGCAGGCGTCACAGGTACTTTAGGCGTAGTAGTTGCCGTCGTTACTTGTTTTTTCTGTTTGTCTTTAATTTTTTTCTTAGCTTTCTTCTTATTATTGGACTCTTCGACGAGTTTTCTCATTTTCTCTTGGAGTGCAAGAAGTTCTTTTTCTAATAATTTTACTTTATTATTCCTCTCTTCTTCGGAATCATCAGATTCCGAGTCAGATTCAGAGCCAGACTCTGAACTTGATGCTGAGCTTCCCTTTTCCATATGTACTGCTACATGTACCGGTTCATCAGGGATTTTCGCATATCTGCAATTATATGTTAACATTACCGTTAAAAATTCACTTTATATTGAAAAAATGACTACATAATGATACAGATTCTTGTTTAATCTGAAACTATATTATCATATTGTGTGAAATTAATTACAGTATAGCATTACTTACCTCATTTCAAAAACGTCCTGCAATTTTCGCGCCATAGCAACAACATCGTGATCAGGTGGATTATATTTGTAGCAATTTGTAAATATAAGACGCACATCAGCAGCAAATTCCGCTGCTGTTTTGTAGGCTCTGCTATCCATTTTTTGTTTAACAGTACCAAGATCCATAGGTTTTTTAATAATATCAAAATAATCATGTAGACCAAGCAATTCGGCATCCACCGGTTTGTAAAATGGCCATGCATAACCCTGGAATGAAGACTTATTAAGTAATAAGTTAGAAGATTCAATTATATTATGTCTAGTCAAAACACTTCAACAGTATAATTTTGTTTAGAACAGTTAAACAAATTTGGATGAAACACATAGACCATGTCTGGATTTAACACATACTATGCCCTACTTTTTATCCCGATAACTAGATTCTGAGGGAAGTATTTTTTTCATTTTTTTTTAAATAGATGACCGTGCCTTCTTACTGACAACGCTATGTACTAGCGGTACAGTGATTACGAGTTTTTTGTAGTAAGAAAGCTTGGTAACGCGGGCGAAGCCGCAACTTACTCCTAGCATGAAATAAATAAAAAAGGGTTTGATCAATTTCATGATATTATTATGACAAAAGAAAATGTAGTACTTATAAGTAAACCTATGCTTGATTTTAATACAAATTTTCATAGAAAGAATCATAGCAAAATATTGTAAACTCATCCAATAATTGTAACTTTTATTCAATAATCTAAAACTGCATAAAATATAAAACAACATAATAAAGCTGCAGCAATATATAAAACAACTTACTGAGTGTTTCTTTGAAAACAGTTCTTTTAAAATTTCATTACAGCTCTTCAGCGCATCCGAGAGTTTTTCCTTACTCTTTGCTAATTGTGGAGTCATAACTGAGTGATGCGAGGTACCAGCGACTCCTACGCCCGGAGATATTCCGCCCATTTTGAAGCCATCATCTCCTGTTCTATTTGCCTGAGCAGAAAGATAAGGAACAGTCACTTATTTGCATCATCCTTAATCATTAACTTCAGATTAATGTGCCATTAATACCTTCTTTTGACGCCCACTTTCTCTTCTTGTAGATATTTTAGCGGGTTTAGGACCACTTTGCTGATCAATCGTTGGAGTGGTGTAACCTCCTTCAAAAGAGCTGCCCATAGGCGTGGTCGTATCCGCTTTTCTTTTCACTCCCTTCTTAACCTTTAACATTTGTCAGTATCAGATGAGACATTTAAGTAACAAACATTGGTGGTTTAGCTGACGTGTATTCTCTTGGCCAGTCTGCAGTTTACCTAGCTTGACATGACAATTATTGTTTTTTGAGAATAAAAAATGACAAGGAAAGACGGCGAGTCCAGTGACTAATCTGCATTTCAGAACAGCCATTAAGAGTTACGTCAGTTTTACAACTATAACGAAAAAACAACCTTAGCGGGCTGCGTCTGCGATAGAGTAACGGCCGGGATCGCCGACACCGGCGGCGCAGCGGGCTGTGCCACGTGAAAACTCGACGGTTGCGTCGCCACCTGTAAATAGAGTCGTAATCATAACGACAGATCGGTACAATGGAAAACTGAAAAGGCAAGCGTCAGGCAACTGACCTGCTGCGGCAAGCCGGTGTGCGTGGCGGGCGGCGCTGGCTGCGGCGCGGCGAGCGCGGGCGCCGTGGTAGTATTGGTGGAACCCACGAGCGCGGGGTGCGGCGGCGCGGCGGGCGCCTTGAGCGTGGCGCGCGCGCCCACCGCCGCGCCCGCACTGACGGCCGCGCCGCCAGCACCGCCACCGGCACCGCCTCCGCCGCCTGCACCGCCACCGCCGCCCCCGCCCGCGCTTGATCCGCGTTTTTTCGCCACGCCCTTGCCAGCCTTCGACGGTACTTCAATCTCCTTCTCCTCCTTGTCCATTTGAGCTATCTATACCAAAACAAATAATCACAGTCAGTACTTCATTCTTTTAACGAGGATTTTGAGGCAGTCAAGTTTTGACATGTTCTTACTCGATTGAGGAACAGTTTCTCCAAAGTCTGCGCCATGACGACCACATCCTCACCAGGCTTGTTATATACATAGCAGTTTGTGAACATCGTGTTGAAATCTTGGATGCATTCTTGTGCAGAGTAATAGTAGTTGGACTCCAGCCGTTTCTTAATCGTCCCAAGATCCATCGGTTTTTTGATGATTTTGTGATAATCCTAGAATGTAAATAAAATCATTCAACGTCTTATATGTAATGTGCCAAGTGACATTGTAAATAGTACGTATACTCACAGGGAGGTTCAATTTCTTCGCGTCCACAGGTTGGTGGAAAGGCCAGGCGAACTGATGCTTCCAAACAGCTTTCATGACGTTCTTTTGCAAAAATTGCAACTGATTCGTCATCCGGCCCTGCCGACGCGATGCCTCGTCGGGCGGAGTGCCATTGACGGGCTCCGCTGTCGGCTGTAGTATATTGTTATTAGTAATTCTACTAGTTGAGTTTAAGAAAAAAAAACTTCAAAATAAACAAATGTAATATTTTACCGTGCTGGTAGTCGCGAGAGGATCGACGGCCTGCTGCATTGTGCTGGAGTCAGCAATCTACCTACCAAAATGACAAAACACTATAGTAGGTGTTTATAGGCAATATAATTAATTATATCGCGATTAATACTACCCAGTTTAACTCTCACCTCAATTGTAACAAGGGGCTCATCCAATTTCTGACTAAGAGGCATCAGCTATACCCTCTTATTACATTAAACCATTCTATCATAATAAAAATATGTTGGTGCCTGTGCACCTAGAAGCATCTCATCTCATTCATTGAAAACTAAATATCCTACCTGAAAGAAATATGGAATACAGATTTACAGATATTATGTAATATTAGTTTTCAGTACTTCTGTAATATGTATATAATAATAGATAAAACTGTGCATGCTATTTAAATATAAATGAAAATTAATATACCATTTAAATTATACCTTTTTATATAATATTAACTCATCAGCAAGAGGAGTATTCTTATGAATATATAACAATTTGGGAAAAAAACATAATATTGACAAAATAGTTAATATACTGAAATATCAAGCAAAGTTTATTTTTAATATTTTTTTTAAAACATTATATTTTATTTTTTAATTAGATTATATACTAGTTATACAAATTACCTTGCATGAGTGTGCAGATAAGAGTGGAAATGGTTGTTGAAGCACCAATTGTCTCAAGCTACTGTCCAGTAGTATTTTTGTACCTGATAAATAAAAAAAAAATACTTTAGTAAACAGTATCCTTAATATTATAAAAAAGTCCCCTCTATATCTCCCTGTTTGAACACAATAAACAACAAACTGATTTTGATAAAATTTAGTATGGAGATAGTTGACAAATAAAACATAACAATAATCCAACTGTAAAACCATAATCCAACTGTAAATTGCTAATTCATATTATTTTAAATATTACTACTATGAACAAGTGTACATGCACCTTAGGGCAACAAAACTTTTTTTACACCTGCATTGTACTGCCTGATGACATCAAATTCCTGCCATTATGCCTATCTTATTATATCAGACTTTCACCTCTATTATTTTAAATGCTTATAGCTAATACATTTTTGGATAGATTTTGACAATTCTGTTCATGATAGATTTTGGTCATATTGATTATAAGTTCAACTTTGTTTGCTCATGTGATCAATAAGCAGATGTTCATTTTAATTTCATTTTGATGATGGGCATTGATAAAAGCAACGTAAAAGGCGTCAAATGCTCTATTTGGCATATTCCAACAAGTTAGTTTTGCAGTTTCTATAATAAGGAAAAATACACATTTCCACTAAATTAAACATGTATTAACACTTTTTAATAAAATATTTTTTTTTTTTACAGAAGACAGTTGCATTTATAAAGGAATACTAAGAACAATTGTCTCACTTTGCTGTCAATATGTAAAATTGTTTTTCCTTGTTTAACAAAATGCTTTCCCGATAAAACATTGACTATAAAAGCATACTTTCTACCAAGTCTACCAAAATTTATAGTTATCCTGGTGTGCTACAACCATAATAATTGTAAGGTTACCCTATCAACACAAATAAAGCAGTAAATGTACTGTTAGAATAAATAAAATTTTCTTGTGGTATTGTCACGTGGATACTATATGAGGCATC
The DNA here is from genome assembly GCF_014839805.1 of Manduca sexta. NCBI lineage: Eukaryota > Metazoa > Arthropoda > Insecta > Lepidoptera > Sphingidae > Manduca > Manduca sexta. The sequence goes on along the minus strand of NC_051142.1, from coordinate 6,126,414 downwards.
ATCAATTATAAATTTTGAAACTGAAATACATACTACATTTATAATATTGGGTACAATATATAAATCATGTGATCATAGCCACTCTATGTCAGATACAGATCAACCCTTGCAATGCAAATAATGCCCATATTATTGCAATCATTACCATACCTCCCTACTGTCTATATTACCAGATACATAAATAAAGTTTAGCAATATTTGTTGGTAATCATTTAAGATCTATATTTTTTTTGTCAATTTTAAACATTCTTCAATGAAACTTCCTATTATACTTAAATGTAAGTAATAATTCACATATTTTTATTAATTTACATCACTTCTAAGTGTTAAGAAAAATTTAAAAAGTGAAAGACATTAATATTGTAACTGCAAAGCAAATGTGTAGTGTAAGAAATGACAGATCATATCACAACTACAAAAAAAATTTAATAGTTGTGAAAGTAAAATTAATCAAGTTAGGTTGATATAAATTTAAAATTGTACAATTTGGTGTGATTATTAAATATCTAGATATAAAGTTATAAGAATATATGTGAAAATATAGTAATAATTAAATAATGATATTGTGGAAAGACTCACATTTCTAGATAACAGATTGTGTTTCATGTTTTGAAACTTATTATACTTAAAACATAAATATGAGTGTTACTAAAATATATTATACTTTAATGAACTTTTGTAAACTGACCATGAATCATAATATTTTTAATCTTGAGAGGTACAAAATGACATCAAAATAATAACAGAAAGTAATAAAATGAAGTGTTTATTATTTTTACCAGTTTGTACATAAATTTTGATCTTATTAATTGTTCTGATTTACATTACGTAAAGATAAAATTAATATTATAAACATAAAACATACAACAAAATTATTGAATTACAAAAAGAATGAAAATGTTTAAGTAAAAAACAAGGGCTCACTACTCTCAACACAATTGAATAGTTCTATATTATCAACAAACAAAACATCTTCACAACCATACTGGTTAGACATTGTAATGTAAATATGCTTAAAATAAGGCTGCTGCGTTTAACTACCCTGAGTAATTTCTTTTCACCCTCTTTTGGTATTGCAAACTAAAAATCATACACATAGGAAATATTTTAACTATTACTTTCTAGTTAGTGTCATGTGCAATACAAGCAAGTTTGGAGAAGATGAATCACTATTATATTTTCATACATAACTTCCTATACCAAACTGAAAAAAAATAGTAATTGCATTTTTTTTATTAAAACTAAGTATATCTTTTATAATTGTTATAACGATGTGTATTTTTTTTACATATTTACTGATAACTAATAATTTATGCTGTATGCAAGTCCGGCCTATCATTGTATTTACATAGGAATCAAGTAAATTTAAAACCTCTAATGTATACATGCATAATATTCCAATTATTGCTTTAAGGAATAATGCTCAAACTTGATCATAATCAAATATAATGTAAAGACAACCTAGAGAACTACTTAATTTATAAGAGCACTAGAGAAAGACATAATATGAAGAAAGTAAATAATAAATAGTAAACCAACATAGTTACCAAGGCCTTATAAATTAACCATGCCAATTTATTTAGGATACAAATAAGCCCAAGCTAAGAAAGCATTGACTCAGGAGTAGTTCTTACTGCTTACTTAATATCATGCAATATTAGAAAAAACACATGCTCTCTTTCACATTATTGAAGCTTTTGTTTACATGTAATTACAGCATAACACTCATGTTCAATACCCTATTGATAACAGCCCAGGACAATTTTACCGCAAAATATCCAGCTTATAATGGTGTTTAACCCAAAGCAATGGTCTCATTGAAGATCTAGAACATTCTCAAGCTTTATGTAATCTAATGTAGAATCGATCAGAGTTCTGATGTCAGTAAAGAGTCAATGTAAACAATCACAATAAATATCTACAAATACTAAGACTGTTCGTCTAATTAATTATTTTATACAAAGAACAGTATGATTTCACAATTGATTTGGACGAAACGCAACGAACAAACACATATCAACAACCAACCCCAAATAGTAATTCAACAAAAAATTGTTGAACCATTACAACTGGCGACTCACAAACAAGTTATTTGATAATTACACCAGCAAATAATGCCTGCTTCAAAGTCAAGAAACGAGTGAAAATTACTTATAAAGAGGCCATGAATAAATCGTTGATTTTTTAGCCTGATCTATAACATGCAGCATCTATTATATGCCAAATTGAAATATTACCAAAACAGTAACAAAATGTAATAAAATATGAACAAAATTATGTGGTAAAAGCTTAAAATTATCAAAAAAAGACTTACGAAGAAATATTAACGCCAATATGGCGGATGAACTAAAAATACGATGTTTGAGTAACTTCTTCAAATGCAAATAGTATCGATGTGCAGGAACTTTGCATCAACTCCACACAAAAAACTACACCATAGTTATCTCAAATCTTTGTAAATTCATTGTTTTTCGAGAACTATAACCACTGCAATCTATAAACATTAAAGAATAGCACAGCACGAACTCCGAAGATACGACGAACTTCAGACATGGCGGCTAAACAAGAGAAGTGGTGAGCGTCCCTAGTCATAATTAATTAATTAAAGATATTACTATAAAATAAGACCAGAAAAATGAACAATGTAAACATATTTTAATTTCTCGTTAATAAATTAACGAAACATTCATATTAGCCGAGAGATTGACTTTGATGCATCGTACAATATTTTCAGATTTTTCAATTTTGCAGCTTGCTTGGGTTTTTTGTCGTCGGTGTTGCCAGTATTTCCTTTAAATTTTCCTCTAAATCACGTTTGCAAGGTAAGTCTTCATAATTACATCTGCCTGTCTATAATAAATAATAAACATATTTAAAATAATCTCAGAATTTAAAATATCACCTATGTCTTCCTACTTATTTGATTATTATGTTGAATAACAATTTGTATCTTGATCTTGAATTATAATACCAGCCCTAATAATATTCTCCCACTGTATGATAAGATTTAGAATTATAATAAAAAAAATTATGGTAAAATGTTAATGAACTATGTAACTCAAGTATAATATTATTTTTAATTACAAAAGATGTTATACATTTTTAAATTAACTGTTGTTGCCTATAGACAACAGGCATATATATATATATATATAGGATCATAAGGTGGGCGGGTAATAAAAATGTCTGTAAGGGATTTAGAAATAGGTTTACTGGCTTCAGCGTAAGAAATAGAGGTCTATGCTATTTGTGGCTTTGCTTTTGGGGTTTATATTCAGAACATAGTTCGCAAGTAGTATCCAGGAGGAAAGAAACAGGAACAGGAAGTACTTCCCTCAACTATATTATAAGATTGAACTGAGTTATTGTCTCCACACCCATAACAGTAGGGTTTATATTTATAGGATAGATTATTAGGACAAACAGACAAGTAGATTTTATGGTAAATATTGAGGTCCTGTAAGGCACTGTAACACGTTAAAACTGTTTGTCATCAAATTTTAAAACAACTGTTTGAGATGTTTTCCCCACTACGATTTAAAATTTAAACGCTTTACTGCACTAACGATTACTTTGAAATTTAAACACTTTACTTTTAAAATAAACCCAATGCTAATCGGAAATTTTCTAATGCTCCTGTTAAAAATATTGTTTAATTCTCGTTGTTTTAAAAAATGCTGAATGTAAGAGGATGTACTAATACTAGTAATTTGTAGAAGTAATAGCACCATCTTTTATTCAACCTTGACCTTGACCTTTTGCACAAGTATTAATAAAAACCAGCTATAGTAATAACAGTATTTCTACTGTTTTTGGGCTGTCGTATCGCTTACCACCATGCGATCGGCAAGCTTGTCTCGCCATTCAAAGGATTAAATAAAAAAATATTATTCCAACAAAATTAAAAGACCAATACATGATTATTTCATGATTAATGTAAATATTCCCAAGCATTGACTTTAACATATTCTTAACCGAAACAGGTATGTTTACATACCTTTACTAGGTGGCAATAATAGACAACACTGGTTTTATAATTACATTATGAAAGATAATGGAGAACTGCAGTTTTATTCTATCTATAAATTCCTCTATAATAAAATCGATTATATAAAATTGCAATAGCTCATTATTATTACATGCTTACACCTTGCATAACATCACAAAATACGTAATAAAACAAGTAACATCAGTGAGAGCAGAGTGCAACTCACATCAGCACGCAGCCTCACGCCAGGACTGTGGCCTTAGCACAAATACTGGTCAGTGTTCGTCGCGTGCCCATTAATATTGTTGTTTGTTACGCACGAAATGTATACAGAATATATGTGTACAATTCATTGACGCTATTACTAAAAGAGTACTTTACGATCTATTGTTCGTTTCGACTGGATGCAACAGATCACCGTCGGTTGCAGCATCAATACAATTACAACCAAACGTATTGGAAGAATCGTATGTCGTATGTAATATAAGAAAGTTGTATTCCTCTATTTTTGTGGCATCGAGTGCAGACCAATTATCGACAACATATAGTCGATCAAAAGTGTAGTGCGCTTTAGGAAATTAATCTGAATCAGTTACTCAAATTGCATCAAAATTACACCTCAGGGGGATTAATCCCCACAGTCAGGTTATGAATTTTTAATATCTACTATATAATACATAGTAGTATATTTACACGTGCCGAATAAAAAATATTGTGTTAACTAATAAAGAAAACACTCAGCCACAAAATTTACAAAAAACGTGTGTGTATACTTCTGTACGCACGTAAGAAGTTATACTTCTTTGGTGTAACATGATAAAAATCTTTCTAAAAATTATATCCTTCGCGTAATTCTATGTTTGCAGAGAAAACGACACTAATAATAGAAAAAAAACTAGTTAAGTTAATATTAAAAAACGTTTTATTTTAACGGACGTAATTATTATATATTTGTATCTATTACATTTAATAATAACGTTAAAATAACATAACTAATTTCATCATCGCGGTTTTTCGGGATGGTGTGCGCGCGCATCGTATAAATTTACTCTCATATTTTTTCCGTAACGCGCCAAAAGTATAACTTCAATAATTACAACCCAACTCATAAGAATTATTTACAAACCTATTTTAATAAAAATCAGAAATATAAAACATACAGCCGCCACATATCCGAAGTTACCCGCGCCTTTTTTCTAGTTCTTCGTCTTACTTAAAATACTTCATAATCGGATAAATAAGATTAACTGGTCACACTGTCACTAGCTAGCATTCTAGCATTTGGTAGTAGTGTTGCCGGATTTAATAAGAGAAAAATAAAGACAGGTCAGTTGCCAAATTGGAAGGATTCCGTCAAATGTGGGGGATATAAAAACGAGAGCAGAATTATAGAGGAAGAGAAGTTTGGGAGAAAAATTATGCAACCTAGAACAAAAAACGCCATTTTATAATCAAAACATTAAAGACTGGTAAAAGAAAATTGAAATAACTTCCGATACAAAAAACATAAAATGAGTTTGTCCTCTTTTGTATATTATAAGTACCGCTAAAGTACTTTCATCTCCCCGGTCCGGGGTTTCGTCCCCCGATGTGACGACGTTTGGGTCATTATATTACTGGGTATTTTTTTAAGGATTATTAGAAAATATATATTTCAAACTTGAAAATTAATATTTTTTCCACCTTGGTCCTCGATTATAGCCTTCTACTAACACCTACTTATTGATACCATTTTTATAAGCCTAAACATCCTATATCTGCTAAAAATGGTGAAGAGTTGGAAATCTCACAAGCAGCATCAGCTCAAGATTGTCTTTTTCAGTCGAGGCTTACTGAAGAATCAGGAAGTTTTTTTATCGGATACTCATTTTCGTTTTAGGGTACTGATTTTCTTGTCACCATGTTTTTTTCTAAAGGGAATTCGTTAGTGATGTATTAAAATGCAACTATCTGGCATGGCGTAGCTATGGAGGATGCCTTTCCATCGAAGTTATAACAGAGTGCACATTTGGGGTAGTAAGTAATATTTTAATAGCATTTATAGTAATATTTTCATCTTTTCCTTGTGTTATATATCTTTAATTCTATTTCTACCGTCAAAAGATATTTTTCCGTCTGTTAATTAATTTTGTTTATCTTTGAGAAAAATGCCATGGGCCCTTTGTTGCGGTAACGAAATACTGGAGGTAAAGGAAAAATAAAAGGTATGATGTTAAAAATGAGCTTATTTAAACCGAACGTCATTACTTCCCAGACTTTGGTCCTTATTAGCAACACTATCCAATAATGTATCCGGTGTATGATATTTCCCAAACTAAATGGTTTCGACTCATGGCTAGCGATATTGATTTATAAAAAAATCCAATAATATAGGTTAACTCTATACATCTGGTAACACAGTTCTACGGTCACGTCGCCACTAGTACCGCGGTCGGCTCTGACAGGTCGGCTACTGCCCCGCGCCGCATCTTTGCTGCATGCTATGATGTCCCAACGTTTGAAATCATTTTCGTAGATCAGTAGTGTGACTGACCATAATATGATTTTTTCAAAAAGATGTAAGTTGTTTGGTGAAGTAGTGAAATTCTCTTAATATTTTTTTTATTTGTGATGTTACCAAGGTAGATTAATTTTCAAGGAAAGTTATGTTTTCATTCTGTATTCCGTGTCTGAATTCAGAACGGCATTCCGGATCTATAAAACCGCCCTTAGATGTATTTAGCAATGTGAATTAAAAATCTGAAAAAGAGATACTTATACTTCTACTTTTCTCAAATTCAGTAGCGTTGCCACTTTCCATTTCAGCTTTACAAAGCCAGCTCAATAAAAGAAAGAAATAGCATTGTCAATATCTCAGAGTCAATATACAGCATGTGTGTGGGGGGTATCGCATATCTTCAGGATATTTATTTATTAGCACTTCATATACAAATGTATACAGGCGGACTTAATGCCCTAGGCATTCTCTACCAGCCAACCTTAGGGTGCCGAGATAATCATGGTAGGTGCATGAAAGAAAGGTTGAAAATTTTAAAGTTAAAATAACAGATAATAAAAATATATATACATATAGATATATAAACACATAAAATTAATATTACTATATAGGGTATCACCATTTTGAATAGAATCCGAAGCATGGTGGATCCAAATTCTAGTTTGAGATACGGAATTTCTGGATGTTTAAGCCCGGCTTTGCATTCAATAAGACGAGACGAGAATATAAATTAGACTCGTTTGGTTTTGGCCGAATTATTAATTGTAAATTACAGTACATCCTATTCGAATTTCTTATACTAACTAACTTTAATTTTACAGAGGACTATACTGCCGTGTTAAGCGCAAAAATGGTCTTAGGGAAACTTAATGTGCAAAGAAGAAAATTGAAAAAAATATTCATCCAAATCAGCTGTTTCCGAATTTCATCGTCGTCATTGTTTTCATTGAATGTATCACTTATATTTTGACATCATGTATATACGTGACAAATGTACCACCTCGCGGCCTCTTGTATGTTCTACTCTCAGGTTCTACTCAACACTGCTTAACACTCAACACGACCAAGCTCCATAAATAAAGATTAAAAAAAAAATTAAAGTGGACGCTCCAAATTCCGAAACCTATTTTCTTTCTGTAATATCATGTTTCCCTAGCTTTATTGACATTAGAGTAGCATGGCAACTCAGTGCTTGTAACCATATAACAGAAAAAAAAGTGGACGCAGTCCATTTACAAGAGATTGATTTTAAAAAGGGCAACACTTTTGGCATTATAGACTATAGATTTGTCAGTTGAGTAGACAGCAATATCAACAGGCCAGAGAGAATATAAACATTTCAATTTACTGCAGGATCTAAATAGTTTATTCTTTGCGATAACAGATAGATCAGTGGGCATTTTTTTAGTGCACTCGAATCTTTATTAATATGTAAAATAACTTTATTTTCCAATATAAATAAACTCATTTGCCTTCACACAGTACCTACGATCTTCCACAGCACCAGTACCTGCCTATAAATATTCAACCAGTGAATGTAAGTGCCACGTTAGCCCAGTATAATTTTATTTGTGAGTGAATACGGTAATTATCAGTATTTTAATGTCATACTTATTAACAATAAATCAAAATTTTAATAAGAAATATGTTCAGTTGTTATAGAAAAATTTTCATATTTTTTTTAATGTTCGAGTTATTTGTATATTTCGTTGCCATTTAATTATAATTTGTTTATTTTATATAGCACTGTCGTAAGTTTAATTTGCGTTGAACGTTAGTATCATTCTTAAATGACAATACTTTTGGGGGTAGTGGTTAACAAATTATTTAAGTTTTGTGTTACATAAGTAACATGGTCAGAAGTTGCTCTACATTTTTCACTTTCACCACACAGGCCTGATGTAGTGAACAAGAAATATTATTGCCTTTACTTTCTAAAATTGTAAGTCCTTGTTATTGATAGATAAGTACCTACCTATCTTAATTGGTTTACTTTACAATCACTGAGTAATAATCTATATACACAAATGCATTTTGTCTCTATAAACTATTCATATGCCAACATTACTTGTGGACTCCGGATAGTGATAATTATACAATTGAAATATATGTTGATTTAATGTTGATAATAATTTTCTTTGTTTTCTGTGAGTTTATTCAAGTGTTTTATTCAATGCTGTGAAGAATAAGATGGATTTCTATTTTAATATACATGTGTGTACATATATTGTTTTATCTTTTATAGTTTGGCTTATTTTTTGTTCTATATAACATTTATTATGTTATTGATTTTAAGTTACATTATATACTTATTTGAGAATTCTTAGCCTTTTGAGGCAAGTATATTAAATTTATACTTAGCCATAATACACCTATGTTTCAAATGGCTTTCATGTTTAGTTATGACTAATAAAAAAAAACAATTAAAATGAATATTTATTATTTATAAATATATAAAAGGAATTGATTTTTCATAGAGAAGTGATGTCACTGCATGGCTTTAATGCATATACTATTATTGATTTAACTATAATTTACAAACTACCATGTTAGTGGGAATTCAATACAATTTTACAGGTTCCAATTGGACAATTGTCTTGTAGATAATATAATATAGACAAATATTACATTATTTCCTAAAGTGGTCCATCTGGACCCCCAGGGGTTCTTGGAAGACTTGAGGGGTCTTATATATATGAAGAATTTGAACATGTCAGGTTATTAATAGAAACAAGGAAAAAAATAAATGACATAGTTTCAAAGAAGGAAACAATTTTGATTATATTACTATTACAATAATTCAAACATTAAGTAAAAATCAAAAGATACCATCCAAAGTGTATGGGTTTTTTTTATTAGAAATAAATGCAAGCTTTAATAAAAATAAGCCCGTCATGGTCTCTTATGTCATTTTATTATTACATGATATTTTCCATAGTAACATTGACTATAAATACAAGATGTTCCCTAATAACCTGAAAAACCGCGATAAAATCCGTTTAAATAGTTTTTATTTCAAAACCTGAAAAATTAAAAAAAAAACGTAAATTGATAAGTGGTTTTCCAGACAATAAAATTACCTCTGTGGAAATGTAATTCATTCATATCAATCCCAGCAATTGATATAAGGACCTTACATATGAAATTGGCGTTTTATCATACTGGTCACTTTGATCTGAAATATCTCTTCTTCGTAATGATTTCTTATGTTTATGCGAATGTTAGACATTGAAATTAAACTAATTTTCGGATTCTATCGCAGTTTTTTATATTTTAGTTTTCTCCTGACGTGTGAAGACTTTGCAGCCTTCATGGTCACGTGGGGGGACTGAGGTGTTGTTCATCCATAAAGTCAAAGTTACAATATCTACCTACATTTTACAATTATACAACTTTTTTTTTAATTTTAGCCATTCATGGTCCGATCTATGCAGAATGAGCTCATAGTATCTTGAAGTCTGGCAGCCGGTCTTTTGGGTTCCGATTTAATTAAATGTAGAACTGGATCCCAGGCTTGTGCAAGTTTCCAACCATCTTCCCTATTGAAATTAGGATGTTTTTTAATTTCAATAGCCTCGCGTATCATCCTAGGCAGGACTCGGTGTTCTTTGGCGAGGAATTGTGGCTTGCCGCTTGTCTAGTCGCAGATAATGATTGGCGCCTCCTTCAGAGTGTTCAGCGACTGCAGACTTCCTCGAGCGTCAGTGTTTCACGTCAGCTATATGTTCTTTTACGCGGGTCCCTATATTTTTTTTTGTTTGCCCGATATAAGAGAGGCCAAAGTTGCAATCTATTTTGTAACTAACTAATTGGGAAAGTAAAAAAGCTTGAAAGGTATATATAGGTACCTCATGAATTGAGTGAATCAAACCAGCAAACACGCGTCGAATGCTGTGTTACATTGCCCAACCGAAACAATTATGGAGGGATGTTAAATCAAATTATTATTTGTGATGAAAAGTGGATCCTGTACGATTATCGGAAGCGCCTGTCGCAATGGTTGAACCCTGGAGAACCAACCAAATCCTACCCGAAGCCAAAATTGACGCTGAAAAAAATACTTGTGAGTGTTTGGTGGAGTAGTGCCGGTGTCGTTTACTACAGCTGTCTAAAATCTGGGCAAACGATTAAGTCAGATATCTATTGTCAGCAACTGCAAACCATGATGGAGAAACTTGCTGCTAATTGCTTTAGGTCACTGCTGCTTCAGAACAAAACTAGACCACATACAATTGGAATGCCTGCGACACTCACCGTAATCCCCGTACCTTACTCAAATAGAATTCCACTTGTTCCGTTATTTGGGTAACATTTTACAAGGAAAAAAATTCGACTCCGATATGGCAGTCCAAACTGCCTTCACAGAGTTTATTGATGCTCGCCTCCATGTTTTTTTTTAGTAAAGGGATGTATGAACTTCCTATGAGACGGCAAAAGTGCATTGATAACAATGGTGCATGCAAAAATGGACTTTGTATTCCTATCATACAAAACGCTAATTTCATATGTAAGGACCTAATAATAAGATGAGAAAAATAATGTTAATTTTATAACACTAGAGCTTTCTTAATATTCAAAATATAAAGAAGTTAGAAAAGAAAAAAAAATGTAGCTGAATGAAATCTAAAATTGGCCAAAATTCGACTAAACGTAGTGCTGATTGTCTGTATCGATATTGAGGATTTTTATTTATCAAAATAATCGCATCAAGATTTATCTTTATTTACTGCATGTAAAAAAAAAAACATAAAAAGTTAAATCTAATTCAAATATGAATCAGCGCGCATGGTTCAAAAGTAATATTAGTTCAAGAAAAAATCTTTTATACCTCTCTGAACCTCAAGAAAGATCGAAGGGTAAAGATGACTAACGTATTGGATAACAAAAATGAAGGAAAATACTTATTTCCTTGTGGGTTTTCAAGAATATTTATGTTTGACACTGTACATATGTAGCAAACTAAGAGAAATCAAAAATGCGACTTTAAAATAGTGTTCGGCCCGACATCCGATAAGTGGGGAAGCGCTCTTATTCCACCTTTCCCTAACTTTGCAGTGTTTTTTTATATTACAGACGTTATAATTTATATCACAATGTAATGCTATGCTTGTTTAAAATTCAAACGTACGTCATTTTGTTGAGAACTGTTGGATCCTAAAAAATAAATAACCTTTTTAAAAAGTGGGCATATGTTTAGATTTCTGGACTCTTGTCTTTATGTAGTCATTTTGTTTAATATTGTGGTCTCTAGACATTCATAATGGTGATGATATCAGTAGACAATTGTAACACTTGTTTAAAATTGTATTAATCGTAGACGGTTTAAACAATTGTAAGCAATTTTTCATGTGTTAAGGGACAGATAAAATTATAGTGGGTGGTTCAAACAATCGTATGTTATCTTTCTATACCTCAAATTGTGTCTGTTTTACATAACAAAGCATATGTTCGTACATGTGTTCATATTTTATAAACACACTATCAATATTTTGAGATAGATTTGAAAAACATTGTGGCATACACTATATTCGGTGATCTCAGCATTACTACAACAATCACAATAATGAAGTAGTATTACTGGATCCTAAGAAGGTGAAATACCAGCCAAACTAATGTTTGGTAAGAAATTACGATCTCATTTTCCTTTCGTTCGAGCCACCTTGTATTTATATTTTCTAAGATTAATAGGAGAGCAGGTAGTGTTTTGTATTGAACAGGCTTTCGTGTTTTATAAGAATAAGTAATAAAAATCATCAATAATATTAAGTACTTAGTACTTAATGTAAGTAAGAACTTAGTACTTAATCAATTTTGTTGTCATTTAAGATAGCTGCAAAAACAAGGAAGTAAATTAACTTCCAGCCACTACTAAACCGAGAACGCTTGAATGAAACTTAGCATTTAGAAATAATGTTAATACGCAAGAAGATATTTTACAACGAGAACTTGGAAACAGACTTCGCGGCATAGAAGGAAAATAATAGAATAATTTGTTCACAGAGAAATGGATGATCATCACATGCATATGGACCATTCAAATCATGAGCATGTCACTCATAATATGAACCAACTTAACAATGCACATGTAGGCCACAAAATGGTAATGAATTCGTCACACGGCGTAGACATCGCTGTGAGTACCATATCTATATTTTTAAACAATGTCTCAATGTTAGCAGAAATAATGTCTTGTGTAAGTTAATTTGAATAAACCTTAAAGATAGTAAATTTTTTAATAGAGCGATGATAACTCAGGTTATAGATACAATATAGTGAGCTGATATAGAAAAGATAAATAATTTAAAACTATGAAAAAATAAATAAATACTAATAAATGATAAACTTCGTTAAAAACGGGTCGCATCATCTTTACTATACTTATAATAAATCTGTAGAGAGGTCAATTCTGTACATGAAATATATTTTCAAAATAACTATCAGGGGGTGATTAGGGATCGATACTGATGCCAAAAATGCAATTAGTAAAATTTTTGTCTGTCTGTCTGTCTGTATAACCGTTATAGAAACAAAAACTACTTGACGGATTTTAACGAAACTTGGTACAATTATTTTTCATACTCCTGAGCTGGTTATAGTATACTTTTCATCACGCTACAATTAATAGGAGCAGAGCAGTGAAGGGAAATGTTGGGAAAACGGGAGAAGTTACCCCATTTTTTAAGCTTCCGTCGCGTGTGCAACCTTAATGGTTAAAGCTACACAGAAATCATGTATGACGGAAATGTTCTCCTTAAAATTATATAACAAATATCCCACGACAGCATGTCTTCTTTTATGGTTGACTCACAATAACACGTGTAACTCCCGATAGCTTAGCAGCTAGAAGCTTTCTCATTATAATTGTCTACTCTTACGTTTATAACACTCTCAGTCATCCCTAATTAAAAAAGTTAACATTATTAAATATTCCATTAAAAAGAATCATAGAAATCGGTATAGAAACACCAAAGTTATATATGAAATACGCTAATAATAAGCCATCACGCGTGAATACTGAATCATGCTATAAGGATTTTTTATATATATATATAAGGTCGCGAATTATTTTTGTATATATATAAGGTCGCGAACGCACAGGCAGGCGGCTTGCTTGGCACCTAGAGGCTAGCGAATCACCTAGCGAGTAGCTTCGTAAAACGAACATTCTCGAACGTTCGCGACCGGCTCCATTTTTGAAGTCCGAAATCCACGCGAGCGAAGCTGCGGGCGGAAGCTAGTCTTTAATAAAATCCGTCGTGTCTAAACGTCACATATACGAATAACCAGAAATTGTTGGTACCTAGTTTTTACTTTGGTTTTAAGTGATTAAAACATAATGTGTACTTATGTTTCAGAACGTCTTCAATACTTCGTTCAACAATATGGTGCACAGTTCTAGCGCTAATGGCCATGCAATGCACGAAGGTCACCATGGTGGAATGATGCACTCAATGACTGTAAGTCTACAATTTTGTTACAGATATAAACAATTTTATATTTTGGTATCTACTTATTTTTACTGCTTATACGATTTCGAAGTGATTTCATTACAGGTAAAAACGATTTTTTTGCCGGTGAGCCCGATTTTTAACTCCTTAAATATTGGTGAATTACCTAAGTATGCCAAATCCAGAACTATTTAAGGAATGACAATAAACATTTAAAAGTGTCTCGATGCCGATTTTAATAAAAAAAAATATTTTGCTGCATTGGATTTACTATTTGACAAAAAAACTTACTGTATATTTAGAACATTACATGAGCCTGTATCGGGCCGTGTTAGATAAATCTACGTAAATTAGTACTTATTTGAAAATATTTTATTCATGTAGACTTGCAACGAATATTCGGTCACTTAAGCTTAAGTTATTTTGATTAAGTCAGATTATAATTGGTAAAATATACAAATTCATTTATTTTATAATAATATTTTCATAGTAATTATTATAGTAGGCAAAAATTTAATTACTAGTGATAATAAAAATTTGAAGTGGTCGATCATGGTGTAGAATTTGCATTTTTTTTCTCGGTCTATAGTTCAAACAAAGTTTCCTATTGAGTTTACTTCGTTTGAACAAATGAACAAGAAAAAAAGTCATTGTTCGAAGTTTTCCTGTCCCTTTCTTACGTCACTATCGGCCGACTACTTTCATAAATTTTATACATTATTCATGCTTAATTTATTGAGCTACTAAAAGTCCTTTTGTTTTTGTTTTAGTTTCATGGTGGCTATTTGGAAACTATTCTATTCTCATGGTGGAAAGTAACTGACGTTGGAGAATTTGTTGGATCTTTCTTTGCAATATTCATTATGGCTTTGTTATATGAAGGGTAAATTTTATTTTATTATATTTAATACTTAGTTCACCGTTAGGGATAATTTTAAAAAAATCATCCAACTGCGATCAGCCGCACTTAATTGATAGAGTAAGGAACATTCATTCAAGCTTTCGCATTTATAGTATTGGTAAAGATTATATTTTTTAACGCGGGTTTGAGCATTGTGTTACTATAAAAGTTCAATTAAAGCCTACAAATTTATATGTTTCCTGTTGAAACTAACTTAAGAAAAAAAACCATGAGTAAGTAGTAGTTATAAAAAAAATATGCATAATCAAAAAAGGCACACCTCACCTTCAGATAAGACCGGTTGGGTTGTACATCGAACTCTAAAAAACGTAAAAACAGATGCGAATCAACACGTTTCAAAAGCCGCGGCATAGCGCCGTAAATCGAATTCACACTACGAAAAAACATCTTTGGGAAAGTTGTCTGTGTGTACTTACTGATAAACAAAAAGTTGTTCAGTCCTGTTTAGTCAGTAAATTTACCTTTGCAGTAAAATATTTTGTGCATTAAATTCTAGTAAACCACATATTGCTTTTTTAGCCTTAAATATTATAGAAAGCATCTATTATGGAAAACATATACCGGACTCCAGTATTGCGCTGTGGCACCTCCTGACAAAGGCGTCGCTAATATATGTGCCACAGACGAGCCACAAGTTATACAGTTGAGTATAATATTTTACATCATGTTATTTTACTCTTATCTTAATACTTAAATCTATAAACAGAACTAAGCCATAAAGTACTTTGAATTGTGAAGTAGATAATGCGTAGCACTTCACTAAGCACGTCATCCTGGGACAAAAGATGTTAAATCTCATAATTCTCAGTAACGATGCTGGATTCATTGTCTTTCAACCTGGAAAACAACAGTGAATGCCGTGTTGCTTGGCGGTAGAGACATTGTTGTACTACCTATCTGCTCAGACGGTGCCTTGCACACGATATCTAATAAAACTTTCTCCAATTAATATCCTTACTCCTATTAATATCGTATAACTGATTCACATACTTCAATGAACGCCTTGTTTATAATGAAAATGAAGTATATACTAATAATAATATTATATTTTTTTAAAGGCCTGTACCACATGTTCTTGAGAGAAATGTGTAAGTATACCTACTTATAAGACGTGCCTATGATGTTTTAATCACATATACATCACGCCTTTATCCCTAAAAGGGGTAGGCAGAGGTGCAACTAGAGCACTCACTTCCACGAAGTGTGTGCCATCCAGTGATGTAATAGGGTACGAGCCTATCGTCATATATAAAGAGCAGAAAACCCAAATATTACTTTTGCCCCACCCGGGACCTCAGAGCAATGCTTGTACCGCGAACGCAATACAGCAACGCCACCGAGGCAGACAAGATTGTCATTTGATAACTACGTCCGTAATTAAACACGGATATGTCCCCGTAGATATTATAGGTTCTAATGTTAGCTGGTTTCTGATTAGGACAACACTTTGTGTGTTTTTTTTTACACCATTGGCTTGTTATTTAAGTAGCTCTCAGCGGTAGACCACAAGCAGTCTCTCAGTCTTAAAACATAAGCCAATCACCATGCATGAAAAACTGTTGTATGCTATTAGCTATACGGGTGGATTTGAGAGATGGGACAGCAAGGGCGTTTGCCTTAACCGCTGTAGTTATAAACTTTGTTAGGATACTGTCCATCATTTTTGAAGGCATTTAGATTTATATTAAATAAAATGTCAGCAAGAAAATGGGCAATGTAAAAACTTTTTTGTGCCAATCGATCCTAATTATTATTATAGATCCTTATGCCCAATGTTGCTTATAAGGATCTGTTAAGGTTGTACGTTGATCTCGTTGGTGTGTACTGTGGGTTCAAGGTTTGCAATGAGGAACACTTTACTTGATTTGCATTCTCTTTTATTGTAAAGTTTAATCTATTACTACTAACAATTTGACCTTAATACTAATGGTCAGTGTTTTCATGAACACGGTAATTACGGTAGATGCACTGTTATCTGGCTCAAATGTCCCGTCCAAGTAATAAGCTATTACCTTAATCGTGTCATATTTTACCGTATTTCCATGTTAATATTACTTGATTTTTCATTGCCGGAAACCCCTTACAAATGATCTCAAAGTACAATTCATTGGAGAGTGTTTTTTTAGGTTCCATCTCACTACGGGTTGGTTTTACTGATTAACGGTAATTTATTTTGTATAAAATCACGGTAATTTGGGATGGTGCGTATTTACACTACCAAGTTTTTGCAAGTACGCCGACCAGAAATACTCGCAAGACTTGAAAGTAATTTACTCGACTACTCCCTCGCGACAAGAACAAAACGTGACGTCGCATCGCCTCAGCTTACCGCGTTAAAGCGTAGTCATCCCGCAAATGCAATAATGGTTTATGAAACCATTGAACAATTTCCTATGCCAGTGTTACAATTGTTATGGAAATACGATTGTGTTCCTGATGCTTATACAGAATACAGATAGGAAATAATTGGTGTTTCGAGAATCCAAGTATTGGAGAAGTTTTTATTTGGGGACTCGGACGCTATTGTTGATTCTCTAAAAGTTATAATGGGAATAGTTAAATATTTAGGAAGTATTTCGAATCCTGGTATTTTTAAGCCCTGGTTACCTAGTATATAAAACACATACATGCCGTCCCTCTACCAGTACCCGTAATTTTTACATAGACGAACACACTAGAGTAATTTTTACATAGACGAACACACTAGAGTAACTTTTACTTAGACGAACACACTAGAATAATTGGATTTCTCCGATATTTTCACCACCTCTATGCAACTCACTTACTCTGCCGTTTCTGTAATCCGTTCCTGATTATGCACTGAATTAAACCGCACTTTGATTCTCAACTAGCACATTGACAGTTCTGAACCTTTATATTTATAGGGCAGAGAATCTTGACATCGCGTTTTACAATTTTTTAGATTTTATACAACGCCATCTATTGTCAAATTATGGAATTAGCTTTTCTTATAACGTCGTCTGCATGCATTTTTTTTCGTATTTATGTAATTTGTCTCTAAACAGGATCAAGACTCTGTGGGATCGTTAGTGTACTACTAGTGGAAAGTTAGAAATTGAACAAAACCTTTCTTCATACATTTTGTAGGAAATGAGATCCAAATTAGCTTTTATTTCATGAATGATTTTCATTAATATTTGTAGATTGATGACTCTGAATACAAAGTTTTGTTATGTTTAAAAGCGAATTGGAGTCGCATTTCCTGCAAAATGTATGGAGTTTGTTACAATTACTGATCTTAAAAAGCACTCAAACCTTTAATTGTCCTCTAGGCCTATGACCTTTACAGGCAACCGAATAGATAAGACATAAAAAGTTTTGCTTAAATTGCCCTTTGTCTTGTTGACTTTACAATTTTTAAAAACATCTTGAAATCATATCTTAATATCTTCAAAAATGATGTACAGTCTTCTGAGCAAGTTTTCTTGTAGCTGCAGGGGCTGAGATAACAGCTGATGCTGCTCCATCTTTATACTTAATTCTGTAGTAGACCCGCCTACCTATAACTTTGTATATGACTCTTTGTGATGAAAATGACTCAGTTTATGTTATATGTTCCAGTCCAACCATGTTGAGTACGGCCCATGCCTGGCAAACGGTTCTCCATGGTGTGCAAGTGTTGGTGAGCTACATGCTCATGTTAGTTTTCATGACATACAATGTTTGGTTGTGTGCCGCCGTCGTGCTCGGCTCCGCCACCGGGTATTTCCTGTTCGGCTGGCGAGAATCTGTTGTTGTGGACTTTACTGAACATTGTCACTGATATAATGTAGTACTTACATGTTTGTTGTAAATGAAAAATTAGTATTATTTTTTCGAAACATTTAACCTCGCTTTTTGAGAAGCTCAAAATGTTATACAAATATCATGATGTAATAATATTATCATGTTTTAAGAAAAAAAGCTGATGTTTTAAACTTTTGAGCAATATTTATACCAGTTATATACTTTATAGGAATATAATTTTTAGGTTACTCTAAAAGATAGAAATAAATGCTTTGGACAATTTTCTTTTATTATTTGGCATGGAAGTTAATAATTCATAAGCTCCTATATTTTTGGCAATACAAAAATAGTATATTATTAGGAATATTATATATTATATTTATGATGTAGGTACTAGGTATCTATTATCATTTGCATTTAATGAAGATCTCTGGATGTTTTTGTAGGCAGTGCTTCTTTAAGTTAGAACTACTATTGCATTTATAATCACACTGTTTACAATGGTATGGTCTCTCCATGGTATGGGTCCTTCTGTGGGCTTTAAGAGAGTTTATAAAATTTGTCCTAAAAGAACATCTGTCGCAGAGATAGGGTCTTTCATCAGTATGTACTCTCCTGTGCTTTATAAGGTTTGATAATAATTTACATGTATAATTACAGCCATCAAAGTCACAATTAAATTGCTTGTGACTTGTTAAATGTTTTCTGTAGTCCTGTATGTTTTCACTCCTGTGGAATAAAAAGATTATGAAATATTTTATTGATTAAATTAATGAAGGCGACTAGTGGTTTGTGTCACTAAGTTTGCATTTATCTTAATTATTTAATACTTAATAGATATTTTATAAATAAAGCAAAAGTAAGTCTGTTTGTAATACTTTTACAGCTATACTGCTGTACTGTTTGTAGGGGATTTTGGTAAGACCAAAGCTACGGAAGGAAGAATGATGTTAAGAAATATTTGTTACAAACCAAATTCTATGTATGGAAGGCACAAGCAAAAGCTAGTATTATAAATTTAAAGCTAAGGTAATTTGGAGCAGTTACTAATGATATAGGATATATAATGTGAGGGTTAAGTCAACAGTAATCATTCAATGCTGTCCATCTCTGTGCTGTTAAACTTTTATAAAAATCCCGAACATATGGCTTAGTCTTAGAATATAGCTTATATAGAATAAGTCGTAAGGCAGTATATTGCAAACACACCTATAGTTATATCTTAGTTTAAGATACAAAAGTAATGATATTTTTTCTTTTTGATCCACCCTATTTATGAACATACGTGCTGTGTAGTGACCAAAGCTGAAATTTTCCAAAAGGGTACTCAATACAATATACAGGTACTTCTATGCATAATGGGGTCCGCAAATCATTCTAATAATAATTTGATTTTACATAAATTCTACACAATGTAAGATGACAGGAATCGGGTTATAAGGACCCTTCAACTCTGGTGCTGTGTACAGTGAAGGACAAAAGGACAATTTCACTCTTTTAAACACTGATTGGGACTTCTATTTGGTTTTGTGGACCTATCATCTCATCTCATCCTAGATATAGAAGCATTATTAAATTAAAGAACTCATCTTGCAAATGTCCAATCATTTTGATGGGCTTTAAATTTCTGTAAAGATTTTGTCATCTAATTTGAAATGTACACAGACAAAAATGAAATATGATTCAACAATTTCATGTGTAAAAAGCCAGGGTCATTTAAATATTTTAAGAGAAAACAAATATTTTTGAGCCTTCTCTCAATTAATCAATGAACTTATACATATGCATCTCAATGTACTTTGGATGTGTCTTGTATGGTTATATATAATCTTGTGAAGAAATATTTGTGTTTATATAGTTGACTATTGTAAAATTTATAAACCATGTATAGCAATCTTGGTGGGAAGATAAAATAATATTGAATGCTTATAGGAACAGAATTTTAAGGTGTGTATTTTCATATAAAATATTTATTTACCTGTATGAACATTCTCCACATGCATAAATCTCATGTTGCTTACTTTCGTCACAAACTGATGGTACCTCATTTGAAGTTTCATTTGAAACAATAGATATTGTAGTATCGCAAGGTACCACTTTCTTTTTGCTCAATAATTGCGCCACCATTGATTTTGGTTGAGGACTAAATACAATTGACTTTTCTAGAGTAGGTCTGCCTCTCAGATTAGTTGTATACACATTAGGTTTTACCATGTCTTTAGCCTGTTCTTCAAGTGGATTTTCTGCCATTGTATTAAATTGATATAGTTTGTTTTTACTCTACTTAATTAAAATTAGATAAAACCAATTCATTACTACAACTTCAGTACATATTTCGATTGTTTCTCGTTCATACAACATTAATTAATTTTAAACATGCTTTAAAGTCTTCTTCACTGTGCTGTTTCATTGTAATTCACAAACGTATATGTATAGAATTTTATTTAATACTCTTAAAATCTTACGATCCTGATTTTATTGCTTAGATTCACGAATACTTATAAATCCGAAACTTGTACTTTGTGTCTACAATACGTTATTCCAAAGAGTGTTATGCAGACTACAGAATCAAGGTTTTCTTTATTATTTTCTTCGATGGTCGACTCCGTAGATACCTAATGGTAATTGGTAAAGTGGATTTTAGAATCTAGATAAATAGGTATATCGACAAGGATCGTGTGGCCAAAATCGAAATTAAATTCCGTCTTGCGAAATGTCATAATTGACATAAAAAATGTTGCCACAGAGGTCGATATCAGAGCAGATATAAAATATCCTAACACCAGCAAACCTAGTCATAAGATTTGTTGTAATCTGGATCCATAACGCTCTGGATAGTAATAATAAGAATTTATTTCAAAAACAAAAGAATATCAGGAGGTGTATGCCACCTCCTGAGATTTCGTCAGGACTGCGACAAAAACCTACGCTATGCTACTGAAAATTACGTCATTTTGTATGAAATCCGGATCATTCTGAATTCAGAACGGAATTTCCGGATGTATAAGTCCAGCCTACTACCTACTTCAATTGTCATTTGTTAATGTCAGTTGTCAAAGTGGCGGGTTAATTTTCGTTTTTGCTCTAACGTCGAGAAACTTTAAAGTAATTCTTGCCGTTTTACTTTAAGTCTAAAACGATGTCTCAACTGGACATATCATGTGGCTTAGAATATATAACAACTCCAGATCTGCAAAATTGTTTAAGTGAAGCTTTACGATGTAATTATGCATTTATTGTATCGCCGATTGTACATCCACGTTTTCGAAGACCGCAATGTATCAATAGCAGAGTTGGCGGCTTTACGCGATCAGATATGATACTGTCCCCGCAAGACTGGACTAGTAGGATAGTCGCGAAGGTTTCTTCATACATAAATGTTGACTCAGATTCACTAGTTGTGAAGCAGCGTCATGAAGATTGCTTGAATGAGGAGTTAGGGTACTGCAGAGGCTTAGGTGTTCCTGCTATTATGTTATCTATACACGGTCGCCAAACAAATAATTTGGCTAGAATTCTGCAGACATATTATGAAACCAGGTAAATATATAACAAAATATGAGAAAAATATATGTTTTTTAAGTAATTTTAATTTATACCCATTCAGTTAAGATTTATAGAAAGCATGGTATGTGTTACGGTAGTCCCTATTTTTTTGGTGTTAAACCATTAAATCAGTCTATAAGGTAAATATCATGTTTATTGGGAATCAGGAAGGCTAAGGAAGTGGGTGTGAGGATGATACATACAAGAAAAAGTTTTTTTTTTGCAAGCATTACATAAACAAAAATCTGAAGAAGATAGCATGCTACTGCATCTATGACATAATGAATATATGAAATCCTACAAATAAAATACTTGTTATAATTTTCAGTCATCACCCGTCTCTAATTTGGGCGTGTGTGCCTATGGTATGCAACAGAACATTGAGAGGCTCAAATCCTGAAGACAATAATAAGAATTGTGATAATGATGAAAAAGCTTGGAATGAGCCATGGAATTGGTGGTCAGGGTTCCATGAAAGGCTAGAGTGGGACAAGCGGGTTGGTGTTGTCTTGGAATTGTCTGCTGATCTCCCGTCACAAGACATTGTGAAAAGATGGCTAGGGGAACCAGTCAAAGCAATCATTTTGCCTACATCAATTTTCCACAACAACAAAAAGGGGTAAAACTTAATTGTCATTGTTGTTTTGTTCAAGTATCAGTTAAACAGTGCATAGTATAATTAGCAGTTTATTAAAAAAAGATGATTATTGGAAAAAGTAATTAACAGATGTTTTTTATTTTTAATTTCGGGTGATATGAACCCATACAGAAAGAATATAGTGTTGTAGAGTAACAAAGACAGCAAAAGGTGCACAGGTTCATTAAAAAAAGAAATGCTATAGAGGTTTTTTATTTTTGAACTAAACACTTTTAGCCATCTCCATTCTATACTATTATATTAATTAGGGATACATGGTATAGTGAGAAATTAAATTTGCATCTTCTTATTGCCTCATAAATAGTGATTTGCAGATATCCAGTGTTATCTCGAGCGCATCAACAAATTGTAGTGAGTATGGTGGAACGTGAGGCTCAAGTTATTGTGAGTGGTGCAAGAAGATCAAACATTGAATTTTACCTTCAGTACTTATACAGAATTTGGAAAAGACGCCCAAATCCAGCTGATGATCCTATGCTTAGTTATGCAAGAGGGTTGGTAGTGCTTGTTTTATGTGTCATTGAAATAATACAATTAACAAAGATAATTGCAAGTGTAAACTTCTTGTTTATTTCAGTTGGGAAGATTATCTCCAAACACCATTACAGCCACTAGCAGATAATTTAGATACACACACATACAATGTATTTGAAAAAGATCCAGTTAAATATGACCAGTATCAGAAAGCAATAGCACAAGCTCTTATAAACCTACAGAAAGCCAAGGCAATAGAAAAACTGGAAGCATATGTAAATTACACTTGTTATATTTATTTTTCATTTGTTATGATATCTATACATTAATTGATGCAAAAATATATCACCTCTGTTGTTATTTTTTATGCAGAATAAAAGTAAGAAGGATGAAGTTGTAGATGGCGTAAATGTATCAGATATTGGCCAAGGTGAGGGCAAAGTAGGGGAAAGCCACAATGATGACACAATAACAATTATGGTGCTTGGAGCAGGGAGAGGTCCACTAGTTAGGGCTTCATTTAATGCTGCTGACATAACTAGTACAAAAATTAAGGTATTGGAAAATTGCCTGTGTATATTTCAGTTTTTGCAGTTTTATGGTGATAAAACGCTTTTTTTTCGAGGTTCCTAATTGCCGACAATATTTAAAATTATAATGAATTTTTACATAGACAATATCTACAGAAGCAATCTTATAACATATAGTTCCACAATCTCAGTTGTTGTACTAACTTTTAATACACCACGCATTTTTAAATCAAGTATTTTATAAACGCGATTTCCATAAAAACAACATATTTCTGCTTTATCTATCTCAGTGGCTTTGTTCTGTTGCATATGTAGTGCAACTGCCGTGCTTATATCCGGTTCCTACGTCCAGCTACGGTAAAGGATATTGAAATAAAATTATTTTACGAATTTTATCACGGTTATCTCCCGACATTTCGAGGATAATATAGCCTTGGATCGGAGCGGACGCCGCGATAAAATTAGTAATATATTTCATTTCAATGTCTACTACTCGCTTAACAAAAGAAATCATTATAAAAGACATTTTGCTATATTTAAACCGTTTTGTTAAATGATTTCTAATAAACGGCAATAGGCGAGTCTCCTGTTACATAGAAATTATCATAGCTGGGCACTTTTTAATTCCACCTTTACATGAAAAGGAATAAAGCTGTGATGTATATTAAACATGATTTTTATTAATTCTACCACTTTGTAGGTGATAGCAGTAGAGAAGAACCCTTGTGCAGTGGTAGTACTTGCGGCACAAGTAAGGGAAGTTTGGCGAGACCGTGATGTCATAGTCATACCGGGTGATATGAGGCAACTCAAACTTTCACCTAAAGCCGATATTATTGTTTCAGAACTCTTGGGTAAGTAGAAAGTACTTCGAATGTGACTTTAAGAGGCTTAAATTTTTCGAAAAAGTTAACTATACATAACGTAAAATCAGGTCAATCTTGTAACTAAAACACACTACATTTATCATCAGATGCGGTTTAGTTATTGCCATGTCACAATAGAAACGAAGTGTAATTGAACACTATTTGTTTCCTGTACAAAAAATAAGTGAAAATAATGTTTTAGGTTCATGGGGAGACAATGAGTTATCCCCGGAATGCTTAGACGGCGCTGCAGGTCTACTAAAAGCAGGCGGCATTTCAATACCATGTTCATACAGATCGTATGTTGCGCCGATATCTTCTCCGCGACTATGGGCAGCCGCCCGAGCTGCCTCCTCGGGAGTCACGCCCCAGAAAGAGAAGAACCTAGAAACTCTTTGGGTTGTTTACATGCAGAATAAACATGATATTGCTGACACCAAGGTATTATAAATAACCATTTTAATATTTAATTATGTAATACTTACAGTAAATACTTGATTCACATGTAAGCCAATTATTTATATTTTAAGTTGGTGTTTACATTTGAACATCCTGCAAAAGCTATACAGGATCAAGAAGGTCAAGAGTTGAGTGACTACAGGGGCTTGCCACTGACAGATAACAGAAGATCAACTACATTGACCTGGAAAGTGGAACAGGATAATGTGATGCATGGATTTGGTGGTTACTTTGACTGTTCATTGTATGGTAGTGAAATGATAAGCATAGTACCTTCCACACACAGTCCTGGTATGATATCATGGTTCCCAGTGTTCATTCCAATCAAGGTATGTACGGGTGGATTTTCATTAAATACTCCATCCACCCTTTATATTTTAACATTTTCCATTACACAACACTGATAGTGAAAATTGTTTATTTTTGGATTTAAGATTTTTTTTTATAATGAGATAATATACATGTAATCATTTTTAAATCCTCTAATGTCATGTTTGATTATTACAGACACCACTAAGGGTGCAAAAAGGTGACGTGATAAAGGCAACATTTTGGCGTTGCGTGGATTCTCGTCGAGTATGGTACGAGTGGAATGCTGAAGTTGGTGGCCACATTACTGCCCTGCACAACCCCAATGGGCGCAGTTCAGAAATGTTATTATGATTGAGCTACGTTGAGAACAACAACACCCTAATTCCTGGGTAGTCAGATAAAAAAGAGCACATTAGAAACAAATATATAAGATACAGCAAATGCTAATTGAGAGACAATCATTGACTTATATTCAATGAAGTATCTGATATTTTTTTACATGTGATTCCCTTGTGTTATAATAGCCTTGATTTATAAAAGGTTTTTTGTTCTGCATTTTCTACTTGGTTAAGAACTGATGTGTTTATATTTTTGTAAATACTGTGCTAAGAATAAATTTTTAATATGAAAAGGTTATATTATGTCTTATTAATTCTAATTTATACACATAAATAACAAATAACAATCATAACAAATTATTTTCAGCATTGAACACAGAAGTCTATTTCTTGATGAATTTTTCAATATTCATCTCTTTATGAAAGTCATCAATATCCTGATCCCAGCGCTTTTCAAAGTAAATACCTGAAATAGAATATTATTTTAGAATCAGGCATTTCAATCACTTCTATGTTAGATTCACAACTAAGTGTACTCTTGATCGTATACATTTATTACATTGTATCATAAGTTCTGGCAAAACTTGCTGCAAAAATATGCAATTACTTTAATTGATTGCACCTCTGTTTGTCTTAATTTATTGTTATGTCTTTAAACTTTATACCTTGCAGGAACTTTGCATTGTTTCCAGTCTTGATTGCCCAAGGCAAATAATACTTTAAGTACATTTGCCGATGTTTTGTTCGTAGTCTCGCAGCACCCCAAATGCCACCACCAACACACATGGGTAACTTTGTTTGAATGCCTTCTACCCATTTTACAGTTACCTAAAAAATGTTTATAACTTAAGTGTTAAACTTATGAAAAAGTAAAATATATTCATTCTACTGTTCTATACTTTGTCTTTGCCTTGTAAAATGTATGCACAAATAAACCTCTGTGTATGGTTACACTATTATTATAATTATGTATAATGGTACACAATGTAATTGGTGCCTCCCTATTAGTATAATCAGGTACAGCCAACAATTGCTATAATAACATTCACATTGGTTAGAACAATGTATCAGGTCTTGTTTAAATATTTATATACAAACCTATGTGAACAAACAGTACCTACATAATGACACCAAATAAAGCAATGTATTGCTTAAAGTGACCAATATTGTCAGAATTTATGGACTATAACAAGCAATTGTCGTATTTTATTACAAAACCAATTTTAATGTAACACTTCTTGCAGTGAAAGAAGCCATAATTACAAGGATATATTTTATTATGATCTATAAAATTACTCAATTTATTTGCCCCTTGTCATATTTAAAGATTTTCTCACAATAAACTATTTGTATTTGATTTTATTGGCATTTTGTTTGCAAACTGTTTCATGTGCAATAGGTATAGCTTATAAAGATTATTGGAAGATGGAATATGATAAGGCGGTCTCTGCACTGTCATTGTAACTCATTTTCATTGTATATGATAACATGTACAATGAACATGAGTTACATAGGTATTTCGGTATAATTGATCTTACTTCACCCAGCATGTTTGTCTTCATAAATAGGGAAGCATGTACTAAATCATGAACTTCCCTATACCGTTGCATAACATATGCTAGTTCAGGATCAGCAATGAACTGGACTGGTAGTCTTGAGTCCGCAGTTATGTTATTCTCCTTCATAAAATCTGCATACACTCGTCCTAAAGTGTTAATAGGCATCTGTGACAGTTTTTCAAAAGAAACTGTTTGAGAATTTATGCGCGGCATTTCTTTTAGAATTTCCGCACCTTCAGTCGTGTCTAGCATTTTTTGTCGCATGTATTTGATTGCTCTTTCTCCTGTGACTTCACCCATGCAGGCAATCATATCACCCCGATAGGGATCTAAGAGTGCTACAGCAGCTGATCCCCATGATAACAAAGTTTTTTGAAACGTAGATGTAGGGATAAAATTCCTTTGCATTTCTTCATAAAAACTGCTATTTCGCATTATGTGACTAGAGCACCGTCGAAATATTATTAAGGAATGCATTTTCGTAAATATTTTTATTGAAAATTTGCATAAAAAGAACTTTGTTATGGACTGTCAAATATTTTTTTTTATTATTTGCACAGAGAATTGGCTAAAGTCAGAGACCATGCCGCCATGATGTCAAATACTATAAACTAACGGAAAGTGAGTTCACATTTTTTTAATTCGTTTCTCAGGGAATCAGCTAAGTTTCGGAGACTCGATGTCGGTATCACTGTGCCACTTCTTTACGTATGACTTGGCAGCGTAGTCTTTACCTTAGTAGGTTCCCTGTAGAAAGAATAAAAAATAAAATTATTTGTCACATTATGTGACAAGTCATACTCAAGATTAGGCAGTATGGTCAAAAGACTATAGCCTGTACTCTAAGAATTAAAAAAATTACACTTGTCACCAGTGTTGCCAGAAGGTTACATTTCTTACATTTTTCGTTACTTTTGACCCTCTCGCGTAACATGTAAGTAATTTTTATATTTAAGACAATTTTCGTAACTTTTGAGAACAACGAGATTTGTAATATAAATTATTTATTATAATCAGTTTACGAACGCATTTCTATTCAACGCATCCAAATTGAACGCACCTAAAACTGGCGGGTCTAAAAAGTATTTCACTCCATATCACACTTAGGATGGCTCGCCTTGACAAAATTAAACGTATCTTGCATATACTAAAACTTGATTTTGCTTGAGTGTGCGCGCGCACTTTTTACTTCATGAGTCCCCGCGGTTTCGTAGCTACAGAAATGCTTGCCAAAAATGCGTAAATTAAAAAACAATAATGTAACTTTTGCAGCAAAAATGTAACATTTCAGGAAACGAAACGTAACTTACGACTCAAGGGCCCTGGCAACACTGCTTGTCACATAATTCTTGCCTGATTCTTGCTCAAAGAGAATTATAATATATATGCATATTTTTTAAAATAGCCTCTGACATTTGTTTTTATGTTTTTACTTATCTAATTTAATTACGTACATAATTATTTTATAAATAGGGATAAAAGGCATGATTAGTGTTTTGAAAACTTATTCTCCAGTGTCATCTAACTGAAAGTATCTTACAACAAAATTAATTTGAGGTTAGACCAAAAACAAATAGAGTGACTGTTTGAGAGTGACATACCCCTGTTCTTGCTTCATGCTTGTATTCAGTCGCATATAATAAAACACTTTGACTAAAATAGGTTTCTAGATAGCGAGCACATAAACATAAAGAAATTGGGATTAAAAGTACTAAATCACAACTATACATAAGAAAATGTAAGTATTCCAAAATTTTTATATAAAAATTTAAGCAAATCGGATTGCGTGAATATATATTGAGAGGCTGCAATATACCGCATATTGTACGGTTTCAAAACCAAAAACAATAAAAATAGCAGAATTTTCGCCAGATATCTTAGTGTTCTTTCATAATATGTTTAAATTCACACTCAAGATAAATTAAACAGAATTATTATAACCTCAAAATGAATAAGTGTAAAGAGAATACAACTATTACAAGAAAATATTTACAAATAGATTCATTTGAATCTGTTAATTAACAGTGATATTCTATTGACAGTGATAGATTAATGAATGAATATGTAAACCAAATTTATAGACTGCAAACTAAGTTATGTTAGTTCAACTCCTATAACTGAGAAAATTACACATTGAACATAGCTTACTGAACATATTTTGTGGTCTACACACGTGTAAAATAATATCTAAGGTTTGGGAGCTTTGCTTAAGTAGCTTACCTAGTTTGCTCTCTGCAACCTGCACTATATGCTTGTCTTTACCGTTACAGCTATCCTGTAACAATTTTACTTTATAATGTTTTGATAAATGATCACATTTCTTCCTATCGTCTACAACTAAAATGGCTGCCTATATGTCAGCGCCGTTCGTTACAAGCACTTACAACTTTATTCTCTTTTCTTAACTCCCCTACTCCTACTTACTTAACTTCAAATTTCCAATACCTTTACAATAGTCACAATAGGAACCTTGGCTAATCTAGCAATCTTCTCCTCAAATGCCCCCTCCCAGCTCTGACTTCACTCACTCTTCTTTCGCTATCCAATCTATTCTTTTATGGAATTCACTCCCAACCAAAATCAGATCGTTTACCACTTGGTTTGCCTTCAAGAAGAGAGTTCGACAGTTACTGCTGAATGAAGCGAAAGAGTCACTACCTTAACTTATAATTTTACATTATATTCTTTTGTATATATGTATATATTATATATATATTATGTATTTCTTTATAATATGTATTATATGGATTCTGTTAGTTGCTATGATACTTATATTGTGTTTATATTTATTATAGGTAGTTTTTTTATATATATATATTTTTATATACTTATTTTTTTTCTTCTCAGTGTCATATTACAGTGATGCACCTATCTTGATTATCTCTGCACCACCCTAAGGTTGACTAGTAGAGAATGCCTATGGCATTAAGTCCGCCTGTATACATTTGTATATTAAGTGCAATAAATAAATAAATTTATCTGAGTAACTTTGATTTTATTTCCAGAATTTATCAAGTTAACATGATGCAGCAAAAGAAACCTGTTAAAAATAAACAGATAAAAGCAGAGTTATCAAAAGAGCTAAACTTTCTTAAAGGATTGTTTTCTATAATGCATCTGCCTACACAGTCAAGAAGTAAGGAAAAGTGTTAATTCAATTACGAGTTGATAAAAATTCCTACAATAAAATATCATTTTTTATTTGAATGTAAAGTCAATTACATTATTTTAACTCTATGTTTTTAATTAACCATGTTAGTTATGAACCTTATGTGTCAATTATATTCAAAAGTTTTATAAAACCTCTGAAATTTATCTTGACTATTTAAAAATTGCATATCAATAACTTTGATGTGAATGGTAAAATTTTCAATTGTTTTTTTCAGATGAGGAGAATGTAGATTATGAAATTGTAGCTGATGATACAAAAAGTAATGATGATAAAGAGTTGCCAAAACGTGCCCGCAGTATAGCTGAGCTGGAAGAAAAGTTGGAAAAACTGAAATCTCAGAACAAATTCAACTTGAAAAACAAATTAGTAAAAAAGAGTTTGAGCAGTAAATTAAACAAAAAAATTAAGAAAAAGGAGAGAATGAATAAATCAAAAATAAAATCAATGAACATTAACACAAAACTAGAAAAAAAAGAAATGGATGTTGAGGAGAAACCTAAAGTTAATAATGCTATCAATGCCAAGCCTATTTTCAATAATGATGGTAAACTGGTATTCTCTAAATTTGACTTTGCAAATATTGGACACAGAGGTAAGCATAGGATCCATAATTATTTATTTGGATGTTTTTTAATTTCAATAGCCTTACAAATCCTCTTAGGCAAGAATCTGTGTTCTTTGGCAAAGGTTTGTGACTTATCTTGTCATTAAAAACATCTAAATTTAAAAGAAAACATGGCTGGAAGCTTGCAAAAGCCTGGTGTTCTGTTCTTTATTTCCTATATTAAATCAGATCCCAAAAGACTGGCTTCTTCCAGACTTCTAGACACTGCAAGCTCATTCTCCATAGACTGGACCGTCAACAGCTCAAAAATGAAAAATGAGAAAATATATATAATTGTAAAATATAGGTAGATGTTGTAATTTTGGCTTTACGCTTCCTTGAACATGAAGGCTGCAAAGTCTTCAAAACGCTTTGAGAAAATTATAATATAATAAGGTGATAAAATCTGAGAAATAGTTTTATTCAATGTCTAACATTTGTCAACCATTGTCCATTATTATTAGTGAATTTTAATGACAAATGTTTCTTATATTGTTTGAAAGTGGCATACTAAACTTTAAATATTTTCTTATAGACATTAACATTATATGTTATTTTAACCATCTATTTGGTGCTGAGTATTTTCAATATATAAAAATTATGTAGTAAACATTTTTATAATAAAAAAAAAGGTATAATTTAAGAAACCATATTCTTGGATGAAGTAAATGTGTGTATTAATTATTAAATAATGTAATATATTTGTATCAGGTAAAGAACATAAAACAGAAAAAGATCCCAAAAAAATACTAGAAAATCTAAAACAACAAAAAGAAAGACTTCAAAAACTAGAAGAAAAAGAAGATGGCGAAAAGGTTAAGGAAATTAAAGAAAAAATGGCATGGAAAACAATATTACAGAAAGCTGAAGGACAAAAAGTCAAAGACGATCCACTATTGTTGAAAAAGTCTATAAAGAAAATGGTTTGTACATATTTTATATTGCTATCCAAAAAAATATACAAGTGCCCTATATTTTTACTTACCTTGTTGAAAGAAAAACCTAGCTCACTTAATATGATAACATAGGTACTTACTATTTTTCTTGTGTTTCTTATTAATAATAGTAGATCAGTTTTTGTTATGTAAATGTACAAATTTGAATTATTTATGATCTTTTAACTATTAGTAGAAAGAAAATTAATCAGACTGAGATAGTAGGAAAAGAGCAGATGATCTTGAAACCCCTGAATAATAGATATTCCTAATTTATAGCCAAAACCATCTCGAAACACGCTAGCTCTCAGACAAAAAAAGCATTAATATCGGTCAATTTGTTTTTGAACTAAGATTGCCAGACAGAGACAACATCCATATTTTTCTGTCGGAGATTATAAATGGAACATCAGCCCTGGCAATCGTGTTTATAGAGCATAACTACTCACGTGTTTGGTTAAGATCTCTTGCTGAACTTGGCAATAATCTCAGCGGATAACAGACGTGCAGTAGACAAATACGAGTACACTGGCAAGCTTTAAGGTTTCCAAATTGATTGCTACTCGTTATATCCTTCGCTAATTGCTGATCTTCGATTCGATAGATAAATAAAAGAAATAAGCCAATAAAGCATGTCTTAAAAACTATTTCCTGATTGGTCTATTTTCGAGATTAGTTAAAAATTTGATTGAGATAGTTTATTTGAAATCGGCGCGGCGTTGTGAGGTGCCTCTGTTAATGATCTTCCTAGTATTTGGATTTCAATGTTCTATTAAATCAAAGAGGATTGAGTTTTCCTAGTCATTGGTTACTTCTACCCATTATCACATTTTTTTTTATACATTGCTGGAGTGTAAGTGTATAACTGAAATTTTTATTTTGCAGGAACAAAAAAAGAAACAAAGTAAGAAACAATGGGATAATAGAATCAGCAGTGTAGAGCAGAAGAAGGAGGATCGGCAGAAAAAGAGGAAAGAGAACATCATGAAAAAGAAAAAGGAGAAGAAATCTAAAATAGTCAAAGCAGCAGTCAAGAGAGGGCGTGTAGTAATATAAACAAATATACTATGTGACATATTAAAAGGACAAATAAACTTGTTTTATTAAAAATTGCGTTTATGTAAGTACATATTATAAAGAATGATTGAATATTGAGACAAACATGTCACTCGATGGATGGTAAGACACGCAATTCATTCGGCATCGAGACAACATTTGCGGATTTTCCGTTCATTCTAGTTCCTAGTCTATGCGTTTTTTTTTTATAGATACAGACCCCGCAGGCAACGCCGGGGGAAAAAAAGGGAATGGGACACCATGAGTTATACAAATTTGACTATGTGCCTAGGGCAATGATAAAATTTTATATTTAGTCATTGGCCTAGGGCCGCGACAGATGTCAAAGCACGGGCGTGCATTCCATGTGGACA
Source organism: Manduca sexta (assembly GCF_014839805.1). Taxonomy (NCBI): domain Eukaryota; kingdom Metazoa; phylum Arthropoda; class Insecta; order Lepidoptera; family Sphingidae; genus Manduca; species Manduca sexta. The sequence continues at coordinate 6,092,929 of NC_051142.1, read as the reverse complement.
CTGAGCGCACAAGAATTGCCACGGGGGGGGGGGGGGGCAGTCTATGCAATATGCATTAGCTACGTAATACAGTCCAAATCAGAGCTGCTCTACTGGACGGTTCAATGCCTTAGTCCGCTACGATGAGCCTGGTGCAAGAAGGCAAACTTCCAATACGTCCGAAATATTTTTTTGGAAATTCTTAGGTGTGTAGGTTTCCTTACGATGTTTTCCATCACCGCCAACTGCACAATAATTGATGGCTTCCCCTTCTTTTGTCTCTTTCTCGAACCTCTTTTAATTGAAATTATTCATATCTGAATTTATTTCTGGGACACATTTAATAGGCTTAGTAGGTAAGTATAGGTTTATGAAAAAGGTTTATAAAAGAAACATCTATAAACAGAAAATGTAATTTATTGATGATAATAAGTCATGTTAGGCACTACTGTATTTGATTCAAAAAATGTTCCGAAATAATGTTCTGGCAAACGCTGAATGCCAGAAAGATAATAGTTTCCAATTTAGTTTTTTTTTATTTTTTATAAAATATAAACACGTTTTGGAATGGAATGGAAGGCGAAATAATACATTATTCGAATCAGGAGTAGAAAACACTGTTTTACAGTCTAATTTCTAAAAGATTAACTATATTCTACGTACCTAAAGAAATTTATATGAACACATTTTTTCTTATTCTAGGTGCATCCAAAGTTACACACCATGGTAAAAACTAAGATGACAAAATTATAATATATTTTACTAACATATACTTTCTGTTTAATATAATATCATACCAAATGTACGGTCGGTTAGAAAAGGGCCAGTCATTAGAAAGGATATCAGAAGGATTATGAAATGACGTGCTGCGTGAATTTCAATGTAACTTCTTGAGTAGTGGTTATAAGTAATATGTACAAATATAATTTCTTAACATTTCTTATAATTTCGTAATCCATCAATAATGTACATTCTGATACAAAAAAATACTGAAATCTAGTTATACGAATATAACATTAATATGGAAATTTACTGCGGCCTATACATGTGATTTACATTTATATACCCGGATATTTAAAAGAACCGACAATATTTTCAATTTCTACACATAAACATAAATCATTGCTGTATTTAATAAAGACAAAAGGCAGAAATTATTGCACTGATTGAAAACTTTTTGAAATATGCGAAGTTATTTGGTCATTTTCATGACATATGGGGCATTCCACGTGAAGCGGGCACGAAAAAAAACTCGATGTCTCAGATCTTCGTAATATTTGATTATGTTATACCTGTATATGTCCTCGATCCAGATACAAAATATTATTAAAGTATAAAGCCTGGTTAGCGAGTAAAAGGACTTTGAAGTTTTGACTGGCCGGCTGGTATACGCCACTTCGCATGCAATTATCAAGTTTTTAAATGTTACAATAAAATAAATAAAACAATGAAATAAATACTTCATTTAATGAGCTTTTTTATTGTATTTTTGGAAATTGAAAAATGATTTTTTTCTTTGAAAAAATGTGTTTGAAAGTTCAAACTTGAATTTCACAAAGTTGGCATATTTATATATTTTTATTTTTTTCTAAAAGTATAGATAATCCTGCGAAGTTTCATAATGGGCTGAGAAGTAGTTTAGGGCGGCGGTCGCCGAAGTAGTAAAACTTTCAATTAAACTAAATACTTTCGATCAGAGTATTTTATCATGTTTTGCATCGCGCTAACGATTCAATTACATCTGATTATAATATAAAAATATATTTATATTACTGACGGTGCACAACAACATTTTAAAAAGATTTAATTGTATTAACTTGTTATATTTCAAACAGGATTGTGGTAAAGATGCAGAATTTCATTTTCGTGCCACTTCACAAAATGAAAATGAAATTCTGCATCTTTACCACAATCCTGTTTGAAATATAACAAGTTAATACAATTAAATCTTTTTAAAATGTTGTTGTGCACCGTCAGTAATATAAATATGTTTTTTAATATTATAATCAGATGTAATTGAATCGTTAGAGCGATGCAAAACATGGTAACATACTCTGATCGAAAGTATTTAGTTTAATTGAAAGTTTTTACTACTTCGCTCTTTCTGGCGACCGCCGCGCTTCGGCACTGTAATCGGTCTAGCTCCTAAACTACTTCTCAGCCCATTATGAAACTTCGCAGGGATTATCTATACAATAGTAGCTATTTTTAGAAAAAAAATAAGAAATATATAAATATGCCAACTTTGTGAAATTCAAGTTTGAAACTTTCAAATACATTTTTTTCAAAGAAAAAAAATCATTTTTCAATTTCCAAAAATACAATAAAAAAGCTCATTAAATGAAGTATTTATTTCATTGCTTTATTTATTTTATTGTAACATTTAAAAACTTGATAATTGGATTCGAAGTGGCGTATACCAGCCGGCCAGTCAAAACTTCAAAGTCCTTTTACTCGCTAACCAGGCTTTATACTTTAATAATATTTTGTATCTGGATCGAGGACATATACGGGTATAAGATAATCAAATATTACGAAAATCTGAGACATCGAGTTTTTTTTCGTGCCCGCTTCACGTGGAATGCCCCATATGTTTATTTAAAAAAAAACACACACTGAATCCTATGTATTGCCGTAGCTATTAAAAATCGATTCAATATCCATATTGGGCTACGAATTTCCAACAATAGATTATTCAAACAAATCTTTTCAGGAGAATATTGTGAAATTTCGAAACCTGTGTAGAAAAAATATATGTATATTGAATATGAGTGGGAAGAAAGACCAAAATTATGGCCCTTAAGTATTTATAAAAATGGACACTTTATTAACAGCCGATATCATCGACCGAATTGCCCACTTCAGATCAATGAGTATAATCATAAACCAGTCAGGGGCCTTATTCTCTATCCCGCACGTTATTTTGACAGTGCGTAACAAGCACTTAAAACAACGCATCATGTTTAGGACTATAGAAATTTGGCTTACAGAATACCATTCCACGCACATTTCTCGAATATAACATGACACGGCCGCGTTACGCGTTTACACTATCATACAGAATAAGGGCCCAGCATGTCAAATATATTTTTTCTAATTGGTAAATTTTTGCTATTGATCTAAAGTTAGCAATTGGGTTGTTCATAAAAGTCGGCAGTAAATCTGGATATTGCAGCAATCATAAAACATATTTTTGATACAATTGTTGTTAACAGTTTGTGTATCAAAGTGTTAATTAAACATATAGTACTTTAACTTTCTTTATAGCACCTATTATTTGATAGATTGCCATAGGCCGTTTAGAGAGCCTGATATCCATTGCAGAGACATATTTAACAAAAAACGGTATTCAGAATACAAATCACTATAACATTTTATGAGCCTGGTTGGATACATTTATTAGAACAGGTATACTAACTTCTGGGAATTTTTAAGGTGGATTCCCTTATTTATATAGTGTATAATATTTAACACATCTATTTATCATATAATATATTCTAATCTATCTAAGCTACCTAAACCATAAAATAAAAAAATAATCCAGACCATTAGAAATGTTACAAAACAATAATAGTATGTATTAAATAGCAACAACTAATTTATCAATAAAAAGCCTCCAAATATTTTTCATTTCAAATAACATGTAAAATAAATAAAAAAATATGACAGACAAAACAGGTTTTAAAATGTAAAACTTCTATACTTTAAAATTAAAGTGTTATAGATAATATTATACATAGATATAAGTTTATCCTTAAATATATTTTTGCCACATCCATTATTTTTGCATGATCTTTTATGACAAAACTTTCATCGTTTTGATTTACTTTCATAAATTGCAGCATTATTTTTTGTGTATAACACATCTCATGTATAAATGTATAAGTATTACAAACAAGAACACAACAAATATTTCCATAGCCACAACATGCTCAAGGCTTTGCCAATGGATGATTGCACTTTATAAATGTAACTTATACTATCCAAGTATAAATTTAACACAAACAAATTCACTTATGCACAGTTAAACAAATTTAAAAATAAATATTCGAAATACACATGAATGTATTCATACTGGCATATCCACACAATCATTCAAGTTTTCATTAATTTATATTCTGCAAATATCTTAATATGTGGATATATTATAAGTTAAGCATACTGTAGCATTTGTTATAATTTTGTTGTAATGTAAGTAATAATGAAGAACTGCTGATGTATCATCAACAGTTGATGACTCAATATGATTGTGTGGATGAGGCAATGTTAACATGTTAGTCAGTTGTCTTTGGAGAATAAAGTACATCACAGCACTGGAAAATATTAGGTGCTGTCTGTACACTCCTCAGCCTGTATGTAAAACTTACAAAAGTTATAACTAAAATTTATGTTCTAAAAATTATAAAAATAATATAGTTCTTACAAAATTTTCGAAAATACAAAAAAAAAAAATATTTAAAAAATGTGTAATATATGTAATACTGCACTTTTATGTTTAATCTAAATCAGTCAACATATTGTTATAGATAAATCAAATAATAAAAAATATTCATTGTTTCACAAATGTACAATAAATTCTTGCATATTATGTGGTGTGGTACATAAGGCTATTAAATGTTCTTATAACACAGTTAAAACATAAAAATGAAACAATTTGAACATACACAGAGTGTTAAAACATTGTCCCCTAGATATTGGAATATGTTCAAATATGCATTTTGCTTATTCTAACATATTAACCTACAAACTAAAGCCTAAATTTAAATGGTAATAATAAAGCAAGTCGTGAGGCGGGATATTTGCATCAGTCTTGTGAAATCTTCAATTGTGAAAATCATTACTGTCATTTATCTATTTGGTAATCTTGTAAAAAGAAACAGTTTAATTTAATAATATTATATGTCATTTGGGTCAGAGTAATCAGTTGAGCTCTGATTTTAAAGAAGACAATGTTGCATCAAGTACTCTGCCTGCTGCATAGCCTGGTATATTAAGATATGCAGGTTTATCATGTCCACATAGGCCTGGTTGTTGGCAGCACCGGTTCATAGAAGTGCCTGTAGTGGCTGTTATGGCTTCGGTCTGGCTGCCGCTTGCTTCAGTCACTGTTCCTTGACAAATCATCTTATGATTTGTGAATTGTTCTAGTGAACGTAATTGCTCCCCACAGTTTTCACATTTCAGTTCTCTAGCATGGACTTTTTTATGGCTGTTAAGTGATCTTGAGTTGTCAAAAACTTTAGTGCACATGTCACAATATTTCAACACCTTTTCTCCAGTGCACACTACTTTATGATTGTTAAGCCTGTCAAGAGACATGTAACGTTTGTTGTTACACAGATCACACTTGAATTGTTTTTGAGGCACACGCCCCGTGTGCACCTGCATATGTTTACGCAAATTACTTTTATCTTTTATATATTTTGAACACACTGAACATTTATTTACATCTTTGCGTGTGTGGTTAGCATCTAAATGTCTTCTCAAATACGATTTTTTGTTAAAGGGCTCTAAGCAAATTTGACATCTGAACGGTTTTTGTGCCGGATGCACACCTGTCAAGTGTGTGTTAAATTCTAAAATGGTGGGATAGCTTTTCCTACAGTGTGGACAATGAAACAATTTACGGCAAACAGAGACACTTGAGTCACAGAATGGATCCGAGCAATCATCACAAAAAGAATCTATACCAGCTGGTGGAGTGGATGTACCTGCTTGGAAATGGTCAATCTCAGTTTGTAGAGGATCATGGTCGGGGGTTCCTGCCCCAGGAGGCTCTTGTTTCACTTTGGCGTGCTCACTACCTTCTTGAAAATCTTCTTGTGAGGGAACAGATCTTGAAGTGCTAGCAAGCATCCACCAGGGATTATAGTGCCACGCCCCCAGGCCCGACTGTGCGTTTTGTCCTTTGATATCAGCCGGTTTGGTTTGTGTTTCCGCATTAGAGTAGCCAGGAAAACTGGGCAGTTCCTGGTGCTTCGATCGCGCTGACTCGAATATACTGTGATGAGATATGAAATTTTCGTAATCGTTCGAGTCTAACTTTTTATCATTACGCTCACCTTGCTCTTTTTTAGACATATTTTAAGGTGTAACTCTGAAAAATAAATACAAATATTTTAGCCCTACGCGAAATCAAATATCGTACGAAAGTAAACAAACAACGCGACAATTGCGCGCCTGAATACAGCGCCATAGTTTGTACACATTTTTCCCAATCATTGTCGATATGAATGCTTTGGATACACTTAAACTATCTTATTTATTTGGTAATTAGGTAAAACATTTTACATTTATAACATAGAAAGTTGCAATAATAATTCTTATTTTTTTCTAATAAGTATAAACAAACAACTGTGCTGGAATATCACTGTCACAATTTTTGTATTAATAAACTCATTTACAAGTTTCAGTTAATAATAAAATGATTAAAAGAATGTTAATTGCATGGTCGTAATACATACTAAAATAGAATATTCCGTATAATTTCTACAAAATTATTTCATTGGACTCATTGGTAGCCAGCCATTTTGTTTGATTATTTTCTTTTTTTTTCTTTTAAATCATTATGCGACATTAGGCCTTTTTAGGTGTTTAGATTATCGGATCGGACTGGACATTTTGTCCATATAAATAGAGGATAGTGGATACTTGCTTCATACGTGAGTAGAATCATTTTGCGAATTAGTTACCGATTTATAAGACTGTTTTTTTTCTTATTTGGCGCATCATTAGCTCGTTAAAACCATTCGTGGAACCGTCGCAATGTGTAGGTATATATGATTTATAGCGAGTGTAAGAAATATGTATATTGTAAACTACTATTTCTATATAAAGTAAAGAAGAGTCATTCACATTGCGCCGCAATGATTCAATGGACCTCACAAATTTCAATCAACTAAGTATATTCTATAATAATTTGTCCCTTGGGTGAATAATTAGTTATTATATTTTTATAATACGTTATATACTAAGTAATAAACTAAAAAAAGGTTACAATTGATAAAACATTTTAATATTAACTTTAGTAAATTTGTAATCATTGTGTAATGAATGAATACCAAATAATTATGTACTATCAGGTACGTTTCTTCATTCATAAGCAAAAAGAGTGCGAGGTAAATCTGTAATGTACTTAATCATTTTTAACAAAAGCTTATCTCTTTTTCTTTCTCTTTTACAATAAGGGAATACGAATGAATTTATTTATAAATATGTGAGGCATCTTTCTTTCGGATTCTCAGGTCAGATGTAATATATCATTTACTCTCTAATGCAATTCCGGATGTATAAGTCCATCCTAAGTTATTGTCAATTTATCAAACATTATCTACATTTATACCTAAGACTAGGCAGTATGATCAATAGACTACAGCCTATTCTCTGGACGAATTAATAAGAAATCAAACAAGAAGAAGTATAAAAGAAGACAGACTAGGCTGTATGGCTAAGAGCCTTTGCCTTCTCCTTAAGGAGTAAATCAAACCAAAAAAAAAAAAAAAGAAATCAAATATTGACGTTTGTCCAAAGAGAACATGATTATAATATATATCCCGTCATGACTTGTCAAAATTTTATTTTCATATATGTACAGGTAGCTGAATGTTTGCCGCCAAACATTGACAGCTACGCGTGTGACGGAAAAATAACCTTATTATGTAGTATATAAGGTTATAATCCCGTGACACACGCAAATGTCATGTAGCTGTCTTGGCTCGCCGGCGAGCCACGAGAGACCAAGAGATATGGAAACGTTTGTCATATTTTGTCAACCTAACCTAGAAAAAAATGGCGGGAAACTGTGAATAAGCAAAGGCGCCCTTTTTGAATTATTTATTTTAAAAAAGCTTTTCTAGTATATTTTGTACATTAGCCTTCACATATTTATTAAATAAGTGTCTACATAAATAGTTAGTCCATCAAAATGGGCAGGAAGAGACGGAGAAAAGATGAACTTGAACCTCCGGATCCAGACCTATCGAGCTTCGGATCTTCAGACACGGATTCGTCGGAGTCTCTTGGAGCTGCAGGATCAAAACATAAAGATCCCAAAGACAAATATAAAATATACAAGGTAAAAGGGTACACACGTAAGTATCCCGAGGATACAAATCAAACCGAACTAATAGTCTTCCTTAACCACCTGGACGAGAACAAAGTATTCAGTGATAGGGATCGCATGGCCCTTTCAAAAGGTATACGGGAGCATGGAGTATCAGGTGTTATGCATTTGCGCTCCATCAATAAGTACAAGGTTGGAATAACATTTGATTTGCCTAACAATGCTAACATGTTCATTCAAAATAAAAAATTGCTCGACCAACTGTCTCTGAACGCAACTATACCCGCTAGAGATACAGAGGTCACTGGAGTTCTCACTTCGGTTCCTATCGATATGTCCAATAAACAGGTCTTTTCGTTGATTGGTAGTTCCAAAAACGTAGTGCAGGTCAGGCGCTTTATGCGCAGGGTGAAAGGGAACGACGGTGTGGTAAAATTTATTCCGACCCAGGCAGTGGCTGTAACCTTCGCCTCCACCATCCTCCCTAACTACATATATCTTGACTCGTGGCGACACGAGGTAAGTAAATATATTCCTCCCGTTAAGCAATGCCTTAAATGTTTGAAATATGGACATATTGCTAAATTCTGCCGTAATGCAGAAGTATGTTCGATTTGTATTTAAATATAATACAATGGAATGCCCAAAGTCTGAATAGTAACAAACATATATTTATTAATTTTCTTTATACACACAATATTCATATTGCTATAATCAGTGAAACTTGGTTAAAACCTGAACAAAATTTTAAAATTAAAAATTACAATGTTGAAAGGAATGATTGTGGTAACAAACACAATGGTGTTGCAATTATAATACATAAAAGCATTATTTATTCTAGAATTAACACCTATTTCGATAATTCCTTACAAAATGTATGTGTGAAAATAACAGTTAATAATAAAGATATATGTATAGTTAGTTTCTATAGTCCTTTAAACTCTAACCCAGTCTTCAGCAAAAACAATTTTGATACATTGGTTAAGTCTATTCCTAGTCCTTTCATATTTGCGGGCGATTTTAACGCTCATCACACTTGCTGGGGCTGTGGTTCCGACAGCCCGCGTGGTCGAAATATTCTAGAGGTTATTGAGGATAATAATTTGGTTCTCCTTAATGATGGGCAAGCAACGACTATCGGTTCTCCAACATGGCGACCCAATGCTTTGGATTTATCATTGGTATCTTCATCACTGGCTCTCAACTGTGACTGGTCTGTACATGATTGTCCTCTTGGTACTAGTTATCATATTCCTATAATCATAAAAGTAATGATTAGTCAACCCAACATTCACACTCAAGGAAATTGTTTTAATGCTGTACATTTGCCCATTTACCCAAATTACAAACTGGTGGATTGGCAAATGTATAGAAAAACAAGTTGATGTTTTATTAGTAGATTTTGTAATAGATGATACAACTCCTCTTGACTCATATCTCCTTTTTGCAAAATTTTGCGCACTGCAGCTGCGAATTCTATTCCCAATTGTAATAGATCATATTTGTATGAGAACTCAAATATTACAACTCATTCATGTCAGAGAAACAATAGGAAAAGCCCTACACTTCCGTGGTGGAATCAAAAGTGTACACAGGCTGTATCAAATTTCAAAACTGCATATATATCTTTCAAGAATAATCCCACACAGGAAACTTATTTACAGTTCAAAAGGCTTAGAGCAGTTAAAAACTAACTTTAAAAATAGAAAGGCGAAAAAGTTGGTTCTCTCTTTGTGAAACCTTTAATAGATGCACACCATTGTCTATCATATGGAAATTTATGCGAAAATTTAATAAAACCTATAATTTTAATAATCATGAAGATGACTTATGGGTATCTGATTTTTTAAAGAAATATACTCCGGACTCTGTACAATATAACTCAGAATTACTTTTTACCAATAATGTAAATACCAACAATAGCTTTCTCCTCAATCCTTTTACGATAAAAGAACTCATATCAGCTATCTCATCTCGTAGAGATTCTGCTTATGGTCTCGACGGAATGTCATATATTTTATTCAAAAAGCTCAGTGTTACAAGTTTAGAGATATTTTTACAAATCTTGAATCTTCTTTGGGATAATAACATAATACCACAAGACTGGAAAATGGATTGCCTTGTACCAATTTTAAAACCTGATAAGCCAAAGTTACACCCCGATTCTTATCGCCCTATAGCACTTACTTCTTGTGTTGGTAAATTATTTGAACAATTGCTTAAACATCGTTTAGAGTTCTATGTAGAAAAATATAATATATTACCTTCCAATCAATTTGGTTTTCGTAGAAATCGTTCTGCTAGAGAAAGCGTTTGCCAGTTACAGCTGGATATACAAAACTCTATATCTGCAAATGAAAACTTGGTCGGTGTATTCTTTGACATCGCAGGTGCTTTTAATAGTGTAAATATAGATATTCTATGCCTTGAGTTATTACAAATAGGGATTCCTGAAAAAATTATAAAGTGGATTAAAAATTTCTTAATGAACAGAGAAGTATTTACTAAATTTAATAGACACCTTTATGGTCCTAGACTTTCGTCAAAAGGAGTTTGTCAAGGGGGTATATTGTCGCCTTTAATATTCATATTGTATATCCGTAGACTAAATCTAACATTGGGCCCTTATGTTAAAAATTTACAATTCGCAGATGATTTGGTTGTTTATACATCTGGAACTAATGTATCACAAGTGGTTTCAACAATTAATGATGCATTAGCAAAACTGTACAACTATTTTTCTTACCTTGATCTCAGTGTGAATCCATCCAAGTCTAAAGTTATTGTATTTGGTAAACATTGTCACAGTACACCTGCTGTGCAATATAATAATTGTTTGTTACCCACTACATCTGAAGTGAAATTTTTGGGTGTCCATATTTCATATAATTTATCCTGGAATAATTATTTAAAACATATAATTAATAAGGCAAATAAAGCATGTAACATTTTAAAGTCCTTGTCTGGTTCATATTGGGGTTCTGACCCCAAAATTTTGTTGTTATTGTACAAATCGTTAGTTCGTAGTCATTTTGAATATGGTTTTTATTGCTTTGCTGCAGATGCTAGAATTGTAAATAGTTTAGATGTTTTGCAAAACAAGTGTTTGCGTATTATTACCGGGGCATTCAGAAGCACTCCCATAAATGCAATGCAAATAGAATGTAATGTCCCACCATTAAGTATTCGATTTAATTACTTGAAAGAAAGATTCATATTAAAACTTTTTAGTGTAACTAATAATAATCTTTTGGCCAACTTGTTGCATTCTGTTACTCAATTCTCCCTTAACCCTTTTCTTGGCAAGAAAAAAAATCTATGGAAAATCTTTTTTTTTTGTTTAATTCTGTTTTGAGCATAAATATTAATGATATAAAAAATGGAAAAAAAAATCCTGGGTATCTAGTTTTGAAGATATACAATGTATCCCACGAGATACATTGCCAAGTATCTGTACTTTTCCCCATATAAGCCAATGTATCCGAGTGGATACAATGCTCAAATAAAATAAAACGACAAATTACTTAAAAAACAATTATAATCAGAATGAAAAAAAAAATGCAAACTTAAACATACATCTATTCAGTTCCGGTTTGAAAAAATAAAAAGCAGTTTCTATTGGGCAGAAGACAAAGTCTTAGGCCGCATTTTGAACACATAACAGTGGTTTGTCCTTTAATGCATAACTTGCACCCCCTCTTGGTACTGAATATTGGGAAATGTCCAATCTGACATAAGGTGTGGTATAACAGGGGCTTTAATTGTTTTACCTGGAGTAGGCCCTGCCGCGTCTAATTCCTCTAATGAAGTCTCCTTTTTGTGCCTTCATATAAATTGGTTTGAACAGATATCATACCCAAGATATCATAGGTATAAAAGCATTTAAAATATTCTTATGGGGTTTTGGGTGCTTCTTCTGAAAACTTTTTGTCAAATATACCTGCACAGTGTTGATAGCTTTTGTTCGTCCACGTTAATTATAAGAGGTTTTAGCGGATAGGCTTTGGGCGTGTAATTACAAGCCTTAGTCGTTTAGATCGAAAAGACGACGCTACAGATGATGATTAGTTTGGTGTATGTGAAGAGGCTATATTTACACATATATAATGAACGGAAATAAAACGGATGTCGATGGCTGTGTAACAATTAGTGACGGCTGTTGAATCATTGGCGATGGCAAAAGTGGAGACCCAGTTACTGCTGCTTGAACAGGCGTAATTTCTTCATCGGACAATAAATTAAGATTTTCAAACGACGACAGTAACAAAGGCAGATTAGGCGATGAATAACTCTCCGACCTTGCTATGAAGACGGGGGCTATTTCACTATCTGAATCTGAAATCTCATCTAAGTCTGATTTTCGGCCGGACTTAGGTACTAAAGCAAAAATTTTTTTCGCTCGGTACCTTCGCCACGTCGGTTGTTCCATGGTATTCTGCGAAGAAAATATGCATTCACCACCAACATTAAGCATAAACACCGGCCTGTTATAATCTTCCTTGCAAAAATAGGGGTCCGGTAGTTGCACTTCTAGTATTCACACAAATATGATTAAAAGGACCATTGAGCAAACGTTTAGAAAAATGAGCAAGACTATAAACTACTTTTTTACAGCAATAACTCACACCATCAATGCATGCGGAGACACGTGCAAAGCTAATGCATGAATATCCCTATATATGGCAATGTGCATCATGAGATACATAACATGCATCACCTAATTCTGTTATTACTTGGTGGTGTGCACCTTGAGATACATGCAATAATAAGATTCGTTTTTTTATACAATAATGAACATATGGTGTGAAAACACATTTGATACACATGTTTACTTCGTAGAGAATATGAAAACAATCGCACTCCATAAATATCCGCATAGAATAAAAAAAAAATAACAATATACTTACCTCCTTGCATGGGATCGTGTCAATTCGGTAAACAGTTTTTGGATTCAAAATTTAACGGTACTACCAACATCATCATGCTAGATAAAAAATCGTTTTTTTTTTTTTTTTTTTTTTTTTATGGCTACAAGCACTATGTTGCTGTGCTACGCCAATGTCAATAAAGCTAGGGAAACATATTACAGGAAGGAAATTGGTTTCGGAATTAGGATTAAGGTGGTAGCTCAAGGTCCATTTTCATACATTTTGTTTCGGCTTTAATCTGGGTAACTAAACAAGTATTGGCAAGTAAAGAATTTAAATTCACGTCTAGTTAGTGATTAGTTCTCGCAGTTGAAAGAAAAACGTAAAAATAATTAATAATCATGGATATTTCGGCCTTTAAAATTTCATATGACGAATTTAAATTCTTTACTTGCCAATACTTGTTTAGTTACCCAGATTAAAGCCGAAACAAAATGTATGAAAATGGACCTTGAGCTACCACCTTAAGTCAGGAAAGTTGTCAAGATATAATATATTAATAATAATATTCGTCAATACAATATATTAATAAGTATATACAAACTATATTTTTATGTTATTATGTACAATAAATGAGGAAATAGCTTTATAAATATTTACATTAAATAAGAGGAGGGAAGAAATACAACAAGGAAAAGGAACACCAAAGGAAATGAGTTGACTTATAAAATGAGCATTATCAAAAAGCGGACAAGCGAAGAAGATATGATTGAGGTCACCCTCCTCTTCACCGCATTCACAAGTTCTACTACCAATAATACCAAGTCTAGCAAGGTGAGCTGGCGAACACACATGACCAAGCGCATTCTCATTAATATACTAGTAGATCGCTTACCAAGATTTAATTTGCAAAACCATGGCTTCTCCGGTATACCCAATTGGACTTTCGAATACAATTTGCCTTTTATCTGACTGCTTTCTTCCCAGCATTTTTCACAGGATTCCCTGAGAAAAGTACTCGGAAGTGCAGCCAGATCGTTGCAATAATTTATGTACGGATATACATCACCACTTGTTATCGCCTCATTAGCCAAAAGGTCGGCTTTTACATTTCCTTTTATATTAGCATGACCAGGGACCCAACATAAAACTACAATTACGTTTTTGGAAAGGCATTCTATGAGCTTTTCTCTTATATTCATTATCACAATTGAGTGGGATTTTGATTTGAAAGGAAATTTTTCAACGGCCTGAAGGGCACTATATGAATCTGAAAAAATAACAGTTTTACTAAGTCTAGCAATAAGAATAAATTCTAACGCTTTATATATTCCATAACATTCCCCTGTAAAGACTGAAGTTTCTGGAGGAAGCTTTATTTTTTGTATAATGTTATACTGAGTATGGTAAACGCCCACGCCCGTATAATCTGACAAAGAGTGTTTTGATGCGTCAGTGAATATGTGGTGAGAATCAGGCCATTTAATGCTTACTAATTCATTAAACTGAGTATTAGTGTTAGGGTGGTCTCTATCAACGCCCAAGGAATAACATATCACCGGCGAAAGCAAAAGTGATTTAAACCCAACCATAAAAATTGGGAGAGAAACTGATCTATAAGTGGGCGCTTGAAAACTTATAAATTTACGAAAACTTATAACTAAACAAGGAAGTGATTTTTCTTTCCACGATGAAGACGTTGCAATATATTGAGAAAGAGATTGAAGAATTGGAAAAAGAGCGTGATTAGAAAATTGCAAGGCTTTAAACAAAAATCTGTCTGACAAGTACTGTCTTCGCAATTTAAGAGGAGGTTCTACACACTCAACTTCTAGGGCGTTAATTGGACTGGATTTCATCGCACCAGCAATTATTCTAAGAGCCTTGTTCTGAATTACATCAAGTTTTTTGAACGCTGCTGAATTAGCCGGTTCCAAGATAAATGTACCATAGTCTAAAAGACTTCTAATTAATGCATTATATATAAGTCGTAAAGAAAACGGATGCGCCCCCCACCAAACACCTGTAAGACAACGTAAAATATTCAAGTTCCGTTCACATTTAGTAACTAAGTAATCACTATGTTGAGAACCTGTAAGTTTTGAGTCTAATAAAACACCAAGAAATTTCACTTCGGTCTTTACCGGAATCATAACATGTTTATATTTTACTTCTATTAAAGGACATTGGCGTTTTCTGGTAAACAAAACTAAACAGCTTTTAGAGGTTGAAAGATCTAATCCATTTAGAGTCATCCAGGACTCTAAATATCTCATAGCTGATGACATAGAGGAACAAGAACTAGAAGTAATTTTTTCTGATGTATAAAGAAGGAGGTCATCTGCATATTGTAGGATTTTTACGGAACTTTTAAAGCTGATTCCAGGTCATATGTGTAAATATTGTATAGTAAGGGACTTAGCACTGACCCCTGGGGTAGACCCCTACATACGGTTCTAGATAATTTGGTAGCATCATCTGGACAAATATGAATACATCGTTCTCTTATTAAATTTGTAATAAAATTAGATAGCATACCGGGGATGTTAAGATCATGCATTTTTTTGCTTAGAATGGAGGGAACGACATTGTCGTATGCTGAATTAATATCTAAAAATGTGGCAACCACTGATTTGCTCTCAGAAAAAGCTAGGCGGATATCGGACACAAAAATACTAATACTATCTATCGTGCTTTTGCCTTTTCGGAATCCATATTGGCTATCTGACAGAAGGCGGTTACCCTCGATATACCATTCCAATCGGTTTTTAACCATATGTTCAGCGAGTTTTAACAGTACGGAGGATAAAACTATTGGACGATAAGATGAGACCTGGCACGCAATTTTACCAGGTTTCAGAATAGGTAATTACAATTTGTGATCGCCATGAGGCAGGTATGTTACCAGTTATCATAATAGAATTAACAATGTTTAAAAAATAAAGTAATGCTGTTTCACTAAGATTACAAAAAAAAGAGTAGGGAATACCATCTTCACCTGGGGAAGAATCTTTGACGCTAGTTAAAACACCTTTTAGCTCTGATAGTGAAAATGGGGAGTTTAAGTCATCATCTATTTTCAGGACTGCGGATGGACAAAGTTGTTGTGGAACAGTAGGAGGAGCCAAATGATCTAAAATATCTTCTGTTAGGGAAGGCGAGAGTGAACAGACGGAATTATCACTAAAAGCTGATCGAAATCTTCGAATATTTCGCCAAACCATAGATGGACGAGTATCTGGGGAAATAGAATGACAAAATGATTTCCAACCTTCAGATTTTTTCTTTTGAAATAAATTTTTCGTCTGTTTAGAAATCAGTATGTAGTAATCAAAATTATCGAAGTCATGTTTTGACAGTAAGCCCTTTCGGCTTCTCTCCTTTTCTTTGCAGCTTCTGTACACTCTCGGTCCCACCATGGTGGAGAAGGAATTCTACTGTTCTTGGTGCTTTTAATGGGAAATATCTCATCCGCAACCTCCGTCATTACTTTAGCGAGAGCCACAGAACACACTGTTTCGTTATTATTTTCTATGTCAGGAAGATTTGAAATTTTTTTATCAAGTCGTTTTTATATTCATTCCAATCTACATCTTTTAATATATATTTTAAACGTGGTGACCGCGAAACAGAAGGCTTTTGCTATGAGGAAAGCTAATCAGAATTGGTAGGTGATCGCTCCCATAAGAATAAGAGAGAGTTTCCCAAGTAAGAGAAGAAGCTAGGCTCGGTGAACTAATGGCTAAATCTACGGCACTTTGACCTTCATCAGGGTTGGTACGGCGGGTAGGAGAACCTGAGTTTATAATACAAAGATTATGAGAATCGATAATATCAACAAGGTCTCTTCCACAAGTTTTAGTTGTAGAACAACCCCATGACTCATGATGAGAATTAAAATCTCCTAACATTAAAAATGGTTTAGGTAAAATAGAAATAATGTTGTTTATTTCTCTAAATATAGAAGGACACGGACGCGGGATATAAATAGATACAAAACAAATATTATTAACAATGGATGCTATTATGGAAAAATCATTATGGTGAGATGGTAAGTCAAACTGGGAAAAATTAAGGGACTTTTTGATGAGTATGGCAACACCGCCATACCCATCGGCTCTATCTTCCCTGAGACAGGAATAACCAGGAATTTTAAAACAAAATTCCGGTTTTAACCACGTCTCACATAGAGCTATAACACAAGGGTTAAATTTGTTAATAAGATAAATTAAATCAGATTTGTTCTTCACTACGCTTCTGCAGTTCCATTGTAGTACTTTGCCTAAGTGAGCCATTGTTAAATATGTCAGTTATTATTTTCAATAAAGGGGCAACGTTGGACGGTAAAATTGTTTGTGACAGTGATGAAACTAAAGCTATAATAATATCAGCCACCGATTGTGGTTCTGGCAGGGTACCAGTTTTAGGAAGTGCACACCCATCAGCATAAGTGTGAGAGTTGAAATCACCCACAAGAGCTTGGTGGGCTGCACGATCATAACCTTGTATCGATTTAGGCGGAGAACGGGGCTTCAGAAAAACAGTTTTTTTATAAGAGTTACTGTGCAATGGTTGAGTGGCTGGAGTTTTGATATCTTGGCTGTTGGCTACAAAAGAAGATGGGGGTGTAAACTTTAATGTGTCAGCATATGATTTTGTCACCGGAGGATGTATCTTTGATGCTTCTGAGTATGAAACGCAATTTTGGGCCATATACTTTTTTATATTTGTCTGCCTACTGGCTTCTGGACAAACCTTGCTAATTGCAATATGGGGGCCGCCACAAAGACAACAATAACTATTATCTTGGTCGCAATCACAAGATGTACCAGTATGCCCTTGCCCACATTTATAGCACCTTGGTTTAGATCTGCATGTATCTTTAGTGTGTCCATACCGGCAACAATTGTAGCATTGAATTGACGGGATAAATGTATAGTTCTACTTTGAGGGAATTAAAACACATAAATACTCTTGTGGGAAGGACCTGACCATCAAAAGTAAGCACTATAGTCTGGGATGGTTTCCAAGTAGCAGAGCCATCCACTATTGTTTTAAAATTTAAGCGTCTTACTTTTATTATGTCACCACAACCTAATGGAACCCTAATATTTTCTTTTATTTCTTCTACAGACATGTCCACCGGTACACCTCTTACGAGCCCCATCCTGGTAACATTAAAAGATGGAATAAAAGCTTCATAACCTTTTCCAATAAGGCATGATGTTTTAAGAAAGAATTTGCAGCTGAGTGACTTGTGAATGCCATTGAAATTTTGTTGCGACCGATACGCTTCAAACTGCCTTGTACTATGTTTGGCACCTGGTTTTTATACAAAAATCTGCCAAAGCATATTGGATGCAAATTAAGATCCTGTGTTACCTCTCCTGTACTAGACCTAGCAACATGAATGATAAATGGTGAAGCATCCAATGCAGTATATTCTTTTCTAATACTATCAGATATATTGGGAGGTAACTGGGAGGCCTGAGATGGAAGAACTTGTGTATGCGGTGCTATAAGAGGTGATGGATTTTCAGTGATTTTTTCGTCACTGTCTTCACAACGACATCCACTTCTACCTGAATCTACAGCCATTGCATTTTTGCGTTTTTTTTTATTACATGTTTTGCACACCTTATTTAATCGTATGCGCTTTCTTTTATTTGTATTGGAAATTGAACAATCTGTGTCTATGCTTGAAGCAGTTTCTATTGTTACAAAATGTGATGGTTGGGGAACATCACCCCAGGATCTGGGGGCTCGTCCATCCCCAACCCCCAACTAAATATTAATAAAATATACACTTACCAATAGTTGTTTTCTATATACACTACACTACAATTAAATAAATAATGAAAAAATATATACAATTTACAACTTAACTGACTAAATTTCTGAATAAAAATAATTATTTTCAATTTAAGATGAAAAAAGACACCCGCCAAATTCAAAGGTTTCCCGCGCTTTTTCCTAAAAAATCGTTTGGAATCATGCAAAATATAAATTGTTATGTGAGGTTTCATTTCATTCAGTTTATTTTCGAGACAAGCATTTTTTAAAGTTGACTGTATCTGACGAGATACATTGTCAAGAAAAGGGTTAAACCAATTTATATTTTACAAGGTCTTCAAGAGTTCATGAGCTTTATTAAAAACATGAACATTTATCAATCAAAACACATTTTGCCTTGCTATGAAGGATCTTACATTAGTAAGTTTCCATCTATTGATATAATTTTAAATCAAAAAAAGGACCTGCCCTCGAAAGAAGAAGTAAACAATATGCTTTTAAAATTTTCAGACCATAAATTTATATATACTGATGGCTCCAAAAATGATAGGGCTGTGTCTTTTGCCATATATGAGCCCTCATCAAATATAGGTATCGGTAAAAAAATTAATAAAGCTGCTAGTATCTTCACAGCTGAAGCTGTCGCCATTTTCAGTGCTTTAAAACACATAAAAAATTGTAATTCTGACCATACTAAATGGATAATAGTTAGTGATAGCAGGAGTGTATTAGAAAATCTTGCAAATAATCAATTTCATGCTAACACTAATTATGTCATTTATTTAATAAAAGAACTATGGGTCGAACTGTCCAAATTAAATACAGTAGTTCGTTTTGTTTGGGTTCCTTCACATATTGGCGTCATAGGAAATGAAAGGGCAGATTACCTGGCCAAAAAAATTGTTGAGTTACAAGAATTAATTCCTAATTCCAATATTGATATGACTGTATCCATACCACACACAGACGCTGTTAGTTTCTTAAAACAGCGTATGTGTCAAGCATGGGGGAGACATTCATATCAATACACACACCATGAAAATAAAGGAAACTGGTTTGCTAGTATGGATGTCCAAATAAACTCCACTCCTTGGTTTTGCAAGAAAAATAATTTTATCAATAGAAAATTTTAATTTCATCGTATTAAAATGGCTAATTCTCCCTATTGCGAATATTGTCAATCACAAAAAATTCAATCACTACATCACATTTTCTTCGAATGTTCATCTTTCAACATTCAGCGCCTTGTGTTGGCGGATGAGCTTTTAAAAATCTATAAGAAGCCTAACCGGGTCCCGCAATGTTTAAAAGAGTTGCTTAAGAATGCCTCAACTTATGTTTACTTGTATAAATTTATAAAAGACACTGTAAATGATATTTAGTTGTTTTTTGTTTGTTTCGTTGAAATTTCTATTACGTAGTAATATTGTAAATATTGTTATTAAGTCTTACTTGTTAACTATTTTACAGGATATTGGTTTCAGACATATATTATAAAATGTATTATAATCAGTTCTTTAACAGCTGAGTCTGACAGATAATATCTGCCATTGATTATATTTGAACTTAGAGGAAGAACTTACTCTAAGTTTTTGAAATTTTGAAGCACGCTCAATACATGGAGCAAAGAGCAAATAGTGGAATTGCAAATTCTATATCTTTCAATGAAGCTTTAAATTAAGAAGAGGATAGTAAAAACATATTTTACGGATAGTATAAAACATATTCACTGACAAGGAAAATCGTACTGAATTGATATTTACTCTGGATTTGACATTTGGAAAAATGGATTATACTTTACCTGGAATTGACTATACTTACGAAAACTACTAATTGGAATACTTACGAAAGACAATATATTAAGAATTTAAATTTGAAGAAAAGAAATACGTAAGACTAGGCAGTATGGTCGTAAGACTATAGCCTGTCCTCTAAGGACGAATTATAAAAAAAAAAAAAAAAAATCAACCTAACCTAGGATCTACCTATATAAAATCGTAGATATATAATTTATAGATAGATAATTAGTATGTAATAAAACAAGTGTTTTTTAAATTACAAGATACAAGATTATTAATGAATTGTACGCTATGGAGTTGTTGAGGTCTACTATTTTAAATACCTTTTGGAAACCCACAGTAAACATAGTGAGGTTAGTTATTATATCTAAAGATATTCAAAATGATAACCATAATATTATATCAACTCTTGTAGTTTGTATACTCATCTACACAATTATATTATAGAACTCGTTACCATGCTGACAAAACAAGACTTGTGAGAAGATATGGCTACGAGGAAAAACTTTGGAGTGGTGGATTGTTACCTAGATCCGAAGGAAGAAGAATGCCTATGCCGGAGTATAGGTAAGTAACATTTTTAAAATATCTGAAAATTTTAGTAAATATAAGTAGATGGATACATATTAAGTAGATTTTCTTAGCAAGTTGAATATTTACAAGAACTTAATTTGCTGAATGTAGGTTACAACTATGCAGCAATAGTGGCCTTGACGGTTGTGAAGCTTTGGACGATAAATCCTGGTGAAGGTTTTTAACAGGTTGCTAAAGAAGGGTAAAGTTTTTATCATTGTGCCACTCTCATGCAGGTGGTCCTGGACGGTTAACCTATTCACTATGCCCTTAGGCTGCGACTGCTATGTATACTCTACAGTATTCATACTTTAATACACTTGTAAATGGGTTCTGCAACTGTTCTTGTTTGGACTGCTTTGTCCATTTTGCTCACCATATCTTACTACTAATGTTACCAACATTTCAGATCATTAAATTATTTTATGATACCTAAGAATGTTTTGCTCACTTGAAAATTATATATTTTTTATATTGCAACAACACAAATGAACTACTCTAAACAAAACCTACTTTAATAGGGAAATGTAATTTTTTTATGGATCACTGTACCTACTTTAAAACTATGAACTAATTTTGAAAAAGAGCAGATTTTCTTGCCTGTTCTTACCTGTTGGAAACTGCTCACCAAACATAAAGTATTGTAAAAATTTACTGAATCTAAATAATGGTTAACATTTTATCGTTATAAAATAAAGTATTTCATTTTATAAAAAAATAAAATAAATATAAAATACAAACAAATTTTCTTAAACCAAATAGATTCATGTAGATTGTTGTCTGACTTCTTGATTATTTTTGTTAATTTGCAGTGATTTATATTTTTCATTTGCAGGCCTGCTAATGCGTGGTCAGAGCGAAAGGCACTATTTGGCCAGAATGATTACATTGACATCTTAGGTAAAGGTGATTTGCATCCAGTTAAGACATTGTACAATGTGCCTTCCTGGATCAGAGGCGTTAGTGGACATGAATATCATGTGAGTATTATATAGAGTTCTGTTGTATCACAACTATGGTTGCTGATTTATAATGTAACAGGGCAGTAGTTAGCACATATTTCTTTTTTATGAAGTGATCTCTATAGCAATATCCTGATCAAATTAACTCATTTACATTGGATATGAAACTAATAAGTTATGAAACAACAATAAAAGTGCTGTAAGTTTCTGTTTTTTGTTGATTTAATTTTTGTATTATAATAACTTATATTAAAAGTTAACTATTTTTAGGGTGTAATGCTATAAAAGGAATTCTTATAGGATCACTCTGTTGTCCATCTGCCCGTTAAGACCATTTTTCTCAGGAGCACTCAGATTTTATTTACCCTTATTTTAATTTTCAACATACATACTAGATAATATACAACATTTAATTATGATATAATTATAGTTTTATAATAAGTAGAGACTGAATTATATGCGTTTGCATATTTTGGCCATTTTGACTGGTTTTTACATATAATGCTTAAAATCATGGGTTACTGCATATTTTCGCATTATTAGGCAATATTACATTGCCTTGTCGCGGACCAAGCTTATTAAAGTGCCTTATATGAAAAATAATCCAGGATTTGAAATTTTGCTTGTTAGCCAAATGTACACCACCTAGGCCATACTGTCCGATTATGAAGATAAAAAAAAAATATATATTTAATAGGAATTATATGTTATGACTTTGTAATGTAATTAATGCTTGTTTTTAGGAAAGGACCTAATATTTTGTTAGTTTCATTAATGAAAGTTGCATGTTTCAATGGTTTTTATTAATATTTGAAGCATTTTTCATGCATGTCTTCATGAATATTTCGGACTTTTTAAGTTGCATGAAATCAGGTGTCCAATAATAATCATTATTAATTATTTTACGGATATTATTCGAATATTTTTTTTAAGTATTGGAAGATATGTATGTAGTTGGCAAGAAATTCTCAGAGTATTAACTTTGTTAAATAATTTTTATTTTCAGATTTTGCTACGAAAAAAGAAAATGTGGGCTAAGACACCCACACCCTATGCCCGTCCAACAAAATGGAAGGAGATTGAAAAGAGATTATCATTTCTATACAGAAAACTGAATAGGAAAACTAAGACAGGTCACTCTCCTGATTAAACTATTTATTTATGTTATTTCTAGGTAGAATTTAATCAATGAATTAGATGAGTAATAAAAAAGTGAACATTCATTCGCCTTTTTTTTCTGCTGTACAGGGTTATTTGTATAATATATTTATATATAATATATGTATAATATATTTTATATTTTTATAACTGTGAAAAAAAAAGCAATGATAATATTTGGATAGCTGGTGTGATAAAGTTATTGAAAGACAATTTAATATAACATCACCTTTTTATATTTTTATTAACTTTACACACGAAAATATTGCTTAAGGTTATAGCTTAAGGTCCATCTTTCATACATTTTGTTTCACCTTTAATCTGGGTAACTAAACAAGTATTGACAAGTTAAGAATTTAAATTCACGTCTAGTTAGTGATTAGTTCTTTCTTTAAAATTTAATACGACGAAATTTTAAAGGCCGAAATATCCATGCATATTAATTATTTTTACGTTTTTCTTTCAACTGCGAGAACTAATCACTAACTAGACGTGAATTTAAATTCTTTACTTGTCAATACTTGTTTAGTTACCCAGATTAAAGGTGAAACAAAATGTATGAAAAATGGACCTTAAGCTATAACCTTAATATGTATTTACTGTTTAATATTTACAGTGCAATGAAATTATGTTTTGGTACGTTTAGGTTTTTATGACTAGTTCCGTTATTTATTTGAGATATTTTTTTATGCAAAAAGATTCTTTGGTTTATTTAACTATTTATGTTGTGATAGTTCTAGTATATATATTTAGAAATTCCTCCAGTCTTCTTTGATTATATCTGTGCCCCAGCCTTTTTCGATTATATCTGTGCCCCAGTCTTCTTTGATCAGATCTGCGGCCTTTTCAGCGATCATGACGACGGGAGCGTGGGTGTGGGAAGCTGGGATTCGTGGAATTATAGACGCGTCAGCTATTCTTAGTCCGGTAACACCGTACACAAGTAGCCTTGGAGACACTACGCCTGTCGGATCGCCCGGCGAAGCCATTTTGCATGTACCTACCTGAAAACATAAAATTGATAGTGAAAAAAATGGTTCTTGGGTACATCTGCTACGTAGTCTTATAGGTACTATTTGTCGTTATCCCATTTATTATAGAAAAGAAAGATTGCCTTATTTTTATGGCCGGCGATTGCTTGACGGCAATCCTGTAGGGTCCTTAGCCTGGAAAAACCCCATGTTAAAATTTCTCCGATCTGGGGTTCGAACCGAGAATATTACGGGCCCACAGCCTTTTAAAATTATTTTACTTGTAGTTACCCACAAGAAGTATAATATAGTACGAAAAATTACCCTTGAGCGCTTAAAGCTACTTTTTATCCGTGGAATGGCCATTAACGCGGGCGGGGCCGTGAGCAAAAGCTAGTTTATAATATTGGATAAGTACATTTTTTTTCCTTATATAATCAATGCTGATACAATAAAAAGCGATGCCAAATTCGCAATTTTTTCAGCAGTAGTTACAAAACAAATTTACATGTATCATTATAAAATTAAATTATGTGTTTCTGAATTGAAATTGAGTTGCTATTAGAGTAAATAATATATTTTACTTGATGATCCAACGTTATTGATGTTTGCATAATAGCACATTTCCAGTACTCGTCTGAATCGAAAACCAGATCTTCACAACCAGGAAAAGGAGAGTCATGAAGCCGCGTGTCATAACTCTGAAATGCCTTCGTGTTGATAATTTGTTGTACCTGAAATATTTAACAATTTATATACAAGGAGAACCAAAATATTTTTAATGCAACTTCATAACAAGACGAATAAGCAATTTAATAGTATGTCATGATTTCTTATAAACATTAAACAGTTTATAGTAAAAATAATTTTAAAACTAAACTGCCCAAGTATTGTACATGAGGGAATCAGAGATCAATCAAGACCAAGAATACTTAACGTATTGTAAGGAATTTTCCTTACCAAACGTACGCCGTCTACCATAGCCCGTAAGTCGTTTAGGTCGTCGAAATAGTTGGGGTATATCTTGGGATGGTCAGCGAAATGGCCAGACCGTAACATCAAGCGACCGACGCTCCGCGGTCTAATTAGAACCGGGTTCATGGCAAAAGTATTTTGTTTTGCTTTTGATGACAGTGAGCCATAGACTTGCCAATACCATTTATCGGTTATACCTAAAAAATAAGTTGGTATATTATAATTGTCTTGGTCACCCAACTGCCTGTTGAGTTTTCGCAAGTGACCCACCTGACTTAAAAAATATCCTAAAACTAAAGAAACTTTAAGATACTTACTTGAGATCTATACTGATTATGAAATCGTGTTGATTACGATTACTTTTTATTAAAATATATGAAAAGTTAATTTTTAATCACATTTAGAGACATTTTAGAAGTCTAATGAATTTACGTTGTGATCCTTGGCATCATCATCCAAGCCATTTGCTCATTTGTCTAATGTACGAAAATAGTAAAAGTTATTTGAAATACGTTAATGTCGAGTTATATGTAGTATTTACTAATAAGTACTAATATGTAATTATAGCGCCATGTTTTTAGTAAACGCACCTAGAAGAGATCTCAAAATACCAAGCATGTCTCCAGCTAGGGAGCCAGCCCCCATCACTATCTCCATGTCGGGCCTACTCTCGTCAGGGTCTTCGGTTATCTTTGTACGAACGAAAGCCAGGCCGGCTGCTCCGCCAGGGAGTGTCAAAGGTCCTTTCCCTGAAAAATACGCTTTCGCTGATTCTGGTGACCCGACTCTAATCTGAAATAGATAATACGAAAAGAATTAGTAATGTCATTCACAAGTAGGTTAAAACCGATGATTTGTAGCTGGGTACTGGTGAGATACTACCTAGTCGAATATCTAATTTATTATCAAATTCGGTACATATAGTAGTTTTGTCTAGCCATATGCTAATATGGCTACTAAATGGCTACATAATAGGTAAATACTACGGAAATAGCTTTACTATTATATACATATTACTACATAGTATTTGCATATTAGTGAGATAAAAGTAGTAACTCTATTTATTCAAAACACATCATGTTTATGATTAATAATAATACTGTGACACGAAGGATAACAATTTTCGGGAAGGGAACCCGACGCACCTTATAGATACCAATAATATGCATAAATGTGTTCTGGAAATCGTTCTCAAAATTAGATTGTACATCAATTACGAAAGGGAAGCCGGTACGAATTGGATTATATGGACCTTTCGCCACTGCTGTCATATTATAATGGTGTGAAAGTATTGATGATTGTAATAGTGTTCATTTTGTTACTTGCCTGTAGATGGCGGTACTGAGGTATCTATCGCGATATAAAAGTGATACTGCAACGTTTCGAGAGGTCTATATTAGTATGGGAATACGTAGTTAATGGAGAGTAGGAAAGAGAGAGAGAGAGAGAGAGAGAGAGAGAGAGAGAGAGAGAGAGAGAGAGAGAGAGAGAGAGAGAGAGAGAGAGAGAGAGAGAGAGAGAGAGAGAGAGAGAGAGAGAGAGAGAGAGAGAGAGAGAGAGAGAGAGAGAGAGAGAGAGAGAGAGAGAGAGAGAGAGAGAGAGAGAGAGAGAGAGAGAGAGAGAGAGAGAGAGAGAGAGAGAGAGAGAGAGAGAGAGAGAGAGAGAGAGAGAGAGAGAGAGAGAGAGAGAGAGAGAGAGAGAGAGAGAGAGAGAGAGAGAGAGAGAGAGAGAGAGAGAGAGAGAGAGAGAGAGAGAGAGAGAGAGAGAGAGAGAGAGAGAGAGAGAGAGAGAGAGAGAGAGAGAGAGAGAGAGAGAGAGACGCGATTGTTTTTTTCATTTGATTTACTTACATCGTTCAGACACAGACCAGATTCATTGACTAGAAAAGCATTCCCCGAAAAAGTTACGTGGTCTTGAAGGTTATATCCTACGGGTAAGTCAACAATTGGTTCAATGTCCATTTCCTGTAAATGGTCTGTAGGACCAATCCCTGATAACATCAGTATCTGTGCGGTCCCGATGGTTCCCGCTGCCATTATCACCTCCCGCCGAGCTCGAACTAGTACTCTGGAAAGTTAGTGGAGTATTTTTAGTAATATTTTAGTTTCGTCTTTCATTTTATTTACAAATCGTTAAGAGTTATATTCTCGCGATGAAAACCAACACGGCTGAAATCTCTACACATAAAAAGGTGTAGTACCTATCTATATTTATCTATACTATTATATAAAGCTGAAGAGTTTGTTTGTTTGTTTGTTTGTTTGAACGCGCTAATCTCAGGAACTACCGGTCCAAACCGAAAAATTCTTTTTGCGTTGGATAGCCCTTTGTTCGTGGAGTGCTATAGGCTATATATCATCACGCTATACCCAATAGGAGCGGAGCAGTAATGGCTAATCTCAGGAAATACCGGTCCAAACTGAAAAATTCTTTTTGCGTTGGATAGCCCTTTGTTCGTGGCGTGCTATAGGCTATATATCATCACGCTATACCCAATAGGAGCGGAGCCGTAATGGCTAATCTCAGGAACTACCGGTCCAAACTGAAAAAATCTTTTTGCGTTGGATAGTCCTTTGTTCGTGGAGTGCTATAGGCTATATATATCATCACGCTATATTCAATAGGAGCGGAGCAGTAATGGCTAATCTCAGGAACTACCGATTCGAAGTGAAAAAATCTTTTTGTGTTGGATAGCCCTTTGTTCCTGGAGTGTTATAGGCTATATATCATCACGCTATGACCAATAGGAGCGCAGCAGTAATGAAACATGTTGCAAAAACGGAGAAAATTATTAGTTTTAAGAGCTTCCGTTGCCTGCGCTGCGTAAACGGTTAAAGTTATGCAACAATCATGTATGACGGGATTGTTCCACTTAAAAAGTTCTAAAAAATATATTATAAAACAAAGTCCCCCGCTGCATCTGTCTGAACGTGTTAAACTCAAAAACTACCCAACGTATTAAGATGAAATTTGGTATGGAGACAGTTTGAGACCCTGGGAAGAACGTAGGCTCCTGGGAAACTACTACTTTTATAACGGAAAACTTTACCCTGAAAAACTTTATAACGCGGGCGGAGCCGCGGGCAAAAGCTATTTAGTTTATATAAAGCATCTCACCTTTTATTATTTTTTAAAAACTCGACGCCTAAAACCTTCTTATTCTGGGAATCTATTAGAATTTTCGTAACGGTACTATATTTGGTGACTTTCAAGTTTCTTCGAAAACGAACCGGTTCTAAAAATGCCTTTGAAGTGCTGCATCTTCTTCCGTTTCTCATAGTAGCTTGTGGTTTTGAGAAACCAATAACATTTTCTCCATTTGGGTCGTTCCATTCGTAGCCCAGCTCGAGACCAGCTTTTTTAAATATATTCTCTAAGGGAGAATGAAATGGTGCATGTTCTATGTCCATGTAACCGCCTGTGCCATGATATGATGAGTTCATTAAATCATTTATTCTAATGTTTTCAGACTTTTTGAAATACGGTAATACTTCTTTGTAGCTCCATCCTTCATTACCCATTCGCGCCCAGTCATTGTAGTCTTCGGGATGGCCTCGTTGGTAGATTAAAAAGTTAAGAACGCTGCTCCCTCCTAAAACTTTACCGCGAGGCAAAAAGCAAACATGTCCTCTTAAATCTTTGCAAGCTCTAGGTTCCGGCTCCGAGGTGTAACCCCAATTCAGTGGTGTTAAAGACAGCAAGGGGGCAAGAATTGGAATGTCAGACATAAAGTTTTCATTTCCACCCGCTTCTATAAGTAAGACATTCCATTTTGACACTTCGGTTAATCTATTCGCTAATACACACCCGGCAGAACCGGCCCCAACGACTATAAAATCGAACTGCTCCTGGTCTCGTGGTGTGTAATCTGGTATAAAACCTTCTTTGGGATCTCGTGGAATTGGACGAAGAATGTTAGTCCAAAAATCCAATATTTTGTTTGGGTTTATAGCCTGTGCAAATGTGATAAAGAAAAAATAAAATGCCCATTGCATTTTTGTTCTTATTGTTTAAGCCTGAAATTGCAAATCATATAATATTTAAGTTCATTCGTTTTTGTTTCTCTTGCAGTTGATTACTTTTATATCAGATTACCCAGTCTTTAGAGATTTGTTTGCTGCAAAATATAAGAGAGAAAGTTATGAGCCTACGTTAAATTAATATCAAAAGTTGTCCCTGGTTGAAATTTGAAACCAAAGAATATCTTCCCCGACACCTCAGTAATTCAGATAATTTAGTTAAAGTTAAGAAGTTTGTTTATTATTAATTCATCACTTTACCTACCCTTTACCTACTTTATGTACTACATAGCTATGTCAGTATGTCAATTTCAATTCTTTATTGTTTTATAATATTGTTACCTACATAAAACCGATAATAAATCGCATGTTATACTTTAAATTGTAAGCTTTCATTCATGTTAAGGGTCATCTTTTTGGCAGTAGATTAATATGTATCTTTATAGTTCTAATAGTCAATATTATTTTATAATTGTTATAGATATAACTTTTTATATAAATAGGTAGCATATAAAAACATGAAATGTGTGGCTGTACGCTGACGTACGAACTACGAGTGCAAAATATTATCTAGGCATTATGATGTCGTCAAGTTGAATTAGAATGAGATTGACCGTCACCTAATATGCCAAGGATGTGATCATCAGTTACGGCACCATAATGGTCGACATCCAATCAAAAAACCAGTAAAGCCAAGTGTGAATTCAATAACGACATTGTAGGTAGGTGGTGTAGGTACTAGGTAGCTTTAAACTAGATTTGGGTGTTTTATTGATACTGTACAATGGATACGATAATGTTAAAGCATCCTAATATAATAAAAACATATCGGTAGATATTAGTTATCAAAGGAAATTTTTCATTGACCATTAAGGTTTCCCAGTCGTTTCTATAAGTTAAGTATCTATTTTTCTTTGGTAATAAAATGTAATTAAAGTTTATGTATGTAAGTAAAATATTAAAAATACAGATTACGCAGACGGTGCACGATAAATTTGCTGAGTCACACTTCATACAACATTTGCAATTCATATTGACATTGGCGGTTAATATATATGTTTATGTTAAAATCGAGACTCCGAGTCATTCACATATAGATGCCAATGCATTGAGTACACTAACACTACTAAATGTGATTTAGTTAGATCATACTCTCTGGAATAAATAGATTTATTGCGATCACGGCGATCGCCGATGATTCGATAAATGTTTTACTATAATGCCTAATTTGTGATGTCTCAAAATCCCGGGACATAAAGCAACCCTCGACAAAATTCTCGGGACGTCATGAGGCTGCGAAACTTCTCAGAATAATATAAGAATCCTATTCATTGTTTAAGATATCTCAATTATTAAATGAGTTTTATTAAAAACCTTTATTGTGTGACCACAAAATTAAATACTCAAATTTATGATGGTAATTTCAGTATGTTCGTAGACTTGTGTCGGTTTTGAAAATTTAAGTTATGTGTATAGTTTTTTTAAAGTCATTTCGTTACGGTAACGTGATCTGATAAATTGAAGTAATTATATCGGAACTTAGGGTAGTAGTTCAAATGTCGGCAGCAGAGAAATAATTACTTTATCATTCCCTGCACCTGGGTGGTTCATACTTCATACATTTTTGCTTTCGAATTACGTACATCAGTCAACACGTCTTGATTTTTGCTTTAGTAATTGCTTCATAAATAAAGTAAAATGATAGAGGATATCGACATAAACTATAAAGTTATATTGCATTATCGTACGTAACAAGTTGCCGAGCCTGGCCAACCTGTATAAGTTGCAAAATGATTTTAATTTATGTGTGTTTGACTCAGCGTTCCCAAAACTGGTTTTTGTTGCAAAAATTTAACTAGTTATAACAAAATTACTATCCAAAAAAATACATACCTGTGCACGTAGAGATAACCCATTGAAGCTAAGTGCTCGATGGTCAGTGTTACAAAATTAGTTGTACCTAGATGTATATTATTATATCCATTACTGTGCACAACTCTTTCCAGTCCTGTGACAATATTCAATATTGACAATTCTACTCTGGACTATAATAATGTCTGCTTTTCTATCTTTATCCATCTTGTAGTCTGGAGAAGTAACCTGTCCTTATCTACATGCACTTTAGCTCTCTAATTCGTATTACGTCATAAACACATGTCCCACGTGCGTTTGTTTTAGGATGTCTACATTGCAGAATTTATTTTAAGTGGGTGATAGACTTACGAGCCTCAAACTCGCGGTTTTCAAGAACGTGTACTGACTCGGCTCGACGTCGGCGACAAACGACAGACTTGCTTGTAGGTACAGTTTGTGAAAAACAAGAATGAAGATGTAATTGGAGAGTCTTGGTAACGGATTCTTTAACCAAAAGAAAGCGATAGTCACATATTAGTTTAATTAAAGATTTAGGTCAGAAGAAGTAGAGTTTCGTAATTATTTACGAATGTCTGAGCCATTGTACGAAGAACTCTTGAAATTAGATACACCTAATATAAGTAAAGGCGATACATGTATGAGAGAAGCTATGTGATTACTTATTTATTATATCAAAATTGCGGCTCGCGGCTCGCAGTGCTGTGACACTAGCCTAGACGAGCTAGGAGCAAAATTTCCAATCGGTTTGATCGTCTACGAACTTCTTTGGTGATTTTTAAGCTCGCGTACTTATGGTGACACATAGACCAAAAGGTCGTCGACACATAAGTATGTACGTGTACTTACTCGAACATCTATTACCCGCTTCAGTGTGGTGCTTAAGATAGATTATAGAATGTCCCTTAGCGCGTTCATAAGATGCAAAAAG
This sequence comes from Manduca sexta, assembly GCF_014839805.1. Lineage (NCBI taxonomy): Eukaryota > Metazoa > Arthropoda > Insecta > Lepidoptera > Sphingidae > Manduca > Manduca sexta. Next base: position 6,060,967 of record NC_051142.1, on the reverse strand, counting down.
GCAAAATTTGTTGATTTAATAAATTATTGGAATTTTGTATTTGTGAATGTGAATATGCAAGTAGATCATCTACAGTTCGATGTCTATTTTCCACCGCGCAAAACATTCACTGTATAAGCCCTATCCATTAATGTTTCGGCTTACGAAATGATCACTCATCGTCATATACCTAATATGAAACAGTCAACTGTCACCTCCTAGTAAATCGACCCTGGTCAAGCCGACCCATGCTGTAGAATCTATAGCATGTATGAGGAGCATGCATTTGTCTATAATAGGTACTTAGAACAATATTTTTGGCTATAGAGAGGATCTACCACTTTAACAAATAGTGTCTAAAGATTTATATTGTAGATAATGTAAGTGTAGATATAAGAAATATAAATTCGTTTTCAATATTACGCCATATCGTGCATGAATTATGCTCGAATTATAATTAGATATAGGAGATTGCTTTTTAAGTAAATAGGGACAACTGCCTCCTTCTCGTTTTTGGGGACGCTCTCTGTTATGTTCATATATTTTATAGATTATTTGTCGATCCATATAAAATTATAGTCGCTTTAGGTGACTTTCAATACTGACGTGATTTGAAATATTGGAGTAGGAATTTTATTTTAGTAAATAAGCGAGTATAAAACTAGTAACTATAGTACACAGTTCAATATGGTTTAAACATCGTGCTTTAAACAGTATTCGAAAATCCGATAATACCCGTGAGACGGAAGATCCCTAATGAAATTTGACTATGCCCGTAGGTATAAACTAATCTCAAAATACAATTAAAAATTAAACTATTTATTTTTCTATTCTTGTCTCTTGGATAAATACATGCTCGCACTTCCACGCACACATCCAAACATTGACTCACGGCGCTCTAATGCGATTACGCACACGAATGCTTTTTATAGGGGATGAAAGTACAAAAAGGGATTTTATCAGATAACTAATGCCGTTCGAATTGGCTCGTTATTGGGCCTTTTTAATCATATTTTTTGGTTAATGCGTAGCGGATTACATTTCTAGATCTGGCAATAAGAACAAGTATACTAAAGATAATAGCTATAAAAATACTTTTTATTTACTCTATATATTTTTATCATTTTATATTCAGATACAACCACAGATTTTGTACAAAATGTTAATATTTTTTTGTTTATAGACATTTATTTCCTCAAAAGATTAAAAAAATCGCTTGTAGAGAAAATATAAAAATTGAAATGAAATATTTAAACCAGTTTAGCTACGCTATGGTATTCTAAGGTGTCTAAGGTTCAAAGGCAACGTCTGAGTGTTATTTGTTTACTAATTTCAGTGTTTTATTAACGAAAAATCCTTCAAGATGTGGCTTTTCAATAGTTTTTTAAAAGTGCATATAGATTTGGTATCTTTTATGTTCTTTGGCAATTTATTGTACACCTGTGCTCCCTCAAATAAAATGCTGTATTTTCCGTAATTTGTTCTTGGATAAGTTAAATGGTTGTTATTTCCCTGTCTTGTAGTACGTCTGTGTAGGTCTGTATTTTTAATAAAGTCTATTTCTGAGTGAATGTCTTTCGTTAATATCTTTCTGATAAGGAAACTAGTGTTATATTTATATGATTGAGTTATATTCATTAATTGCGTATCTTTGTAAATTTGGACAGTAGGAGTTAGGTAGGTATATCGGAATAATGCCTTTATATTTTTTTTTGTGCTATTTGTATTTTTTGTAATATTGTTTTAGCTGCTGATCCCCAGATTTCAATTAAGTAATCTATATGTGGTTTAACTAAAGAATTATAAAAATAAATCTAACATGCCGTGGTAGGGATTGTGCGACAGATCGTAGGGCACCAGTGAGAGATGAAATCTTAATGCATATATTGTCAATATGGGGCTTCCAGGAAAGCCGACTGTCAAGAACCAAACCCAGATATTTCTCTTCACTAACTTTAGATAGGACTTTACCATTTAGTGTAAAACTAAGTATTCCACTTGCCTGCTGTATTTTTACGGGATAGAATACCTATGTACCAATCCAGGTTTCAGTGGAGACCAATTCAACGAAATTTATCAAACAGTTGGGTGGGATGATATGTGGTATAAATTTCATCAGAATCCATTAGCAGCTTATGCATTTAGATACCTATTAGATACTGCGGATTCGTTCTCCTAACTCCTAACTCCGAAGTCCTATCTAATAAAGGTACTACAGGAGTTTCTTGGGAACAATGCTAAGTCAGACTATTTTTAGACTTAATAGTGAGTTGCCGCAGCGGATGCGGGTAAATCGAGGAAATTGTCGGACACCTTTTTATTGAGTCAAAAATCAAGAATCCCTTTATTTAATCTGTGATTCAAAAACATTTTTTATTTACTTACTTAAGGAATAATCAAGTTCTACTTATACCTATGCTGCAAATAAATTTCTACAGAAAGGTTGTATGATACAAAGGAAGTGAATTTTAAGTAAACGAACTTAATGGTAGGTATGAAATAAACACAATATACATATTTTTTTTAATTGGAAGTTTGAATTCAATGCTGCAGAATTACTATTATTATGGTAATATAAAATTTAAATTAAATAATGTCGTTGCATAATAGATGAAGGTCGATGCGGTCAGTATAATATACCGTTTATTATTTGTCAACAATTATGTTGGGATAAATTCCATACCCAAGGTTACTATTGATTATAGGTAGGTAGGTAGGTGTATAGATGCATAAGATTTTATGGAGACCGATTGAAATTGTGGATTTGTTCCAATGTTGTTATTGGATGCATAAATTTACTAACAAAATTAAAATCTATCAAAAGTTATAAAATTCTTTCAATAAGTAATATCTACTTACCTAATCTATTCAAACAATTTGTTTGTAATAAATAGGTAATTACAGCATTTCGCAAACTAAAGTTTTTAAAAGGCTGTGATTCTTTGCAAAACGCGATGGTATCAAACACTTCGAAACTGTAATAACACTGCTACAATGATAAACTGTCTCAAGTGTCGGCTGCATTATTGTTAGAACTCAGTAGAGGACTATTTAGTCTTAGTAGATAATAATGCAGAGGTTTTTTTATACAATTTATAAATTGTGATTGAGAGTTTTAGTTGACTAGTTATAGTTATACGTTATACCACAAGCCAGACACGGACTTCCTGAACTAGAGATAGTGTTTAGGCCTTAGTACCTACATCAAATTTAGCAACAAGGTTTTATGTTAATGTATCCACGATGTATATTCGTATATCATTCATCATATAATATACATTAACAACTCGTGCATATTATATTGTATATAATTATTGCTTATGTCAAGGCATTTCATGTTACTTAAATTTTGAGATTGCATCGCATTAGCTTGGTGCACCTTGAATTGTTTAGGCATACAGTCTATATCATTATAATTACATTAGAATTTAAGACAAGTATGTAAACATTTATTGGTGCAGGCTATCTATTCGCAAGATGGATTTTAAGTAAATGAAAAACTGGGATTGTTCTCCTGGAAGCAATCAGTTCTTACTGCGGTTTATTACACCACATCAGGTGCATGACTGCCTCGGTGGCGTAGTTGTATTGCACGTCCGGTACAATAGCGCTCTGAGGTCCTGGGTTCGAATCCCGGGTCGGGCAAAGTGATATTTGGGTTTTTCTGCTCAGTATCAGCCCGGAGTCTGGAATTTGTGCCCGATATGGCGATAGGCTCGCCCCCTATCACATCATGGGACGGAACATACTTGGCGAAAAGTGGGTGCCCTAGTTGCGCCTCTGCATACCCCTTCGGGGATAAAATGCGTGATGTTATGTATGTATGTATGTACATCAGGTGCAGGGGAGACACTTTATCGTGCGTATTAACTGCCGTTTGGACTTTGGTTATTAGCTTTATTTAGAAATGGATATTACTTTGTTTAAATACAATTTTGCTATGTCTTATCTTTATGTAAATGTATACGGTACAAAATGATCTAGGCAAACCTTAGCGTCAAACATGTACCTACCAACTCCTAAGCTAAGAAGAAATAATGCTAACATGTCAGTGAAGTAGCGGATTTAATGGGAAAAGCTGATTCGCCAGTGTGTTGAATGCGGTATAGTGGAGGATGTTACATTTTTTGGCGCAATGTGTGCGTAACGAGATTGAAACACTTCATTTGAAACAAAAATCTATTGTTATTCGTGCATGTGTTGTGAAATTGGATTTTAGAATTTTTTGTCCGTGGAGGCTAAAAACTTGATAAAATGTCGTTTATATAAATGATAAATATTAAATAGTTAGGTATATAAGAAATAATATTACAAATATGTTCTTTTAAAATAGGTACGTAGGTAATAGTGTACGTTTAATAATAATATTGATTGAACAGATATTTCATAATAAATCGAATGTTGACAAAAGTGAGTCTGAATTATAATTTTAGCTAATATGGTTTTTTGAATTATTTTACCATTTATTTTATTCACTGTTGTTACAATAATGTTATACCCAAATTATATAGCACAGATTAATCGGATTGTAACAATAACTTACCTTAACCTGATTTTTATCAACAAACACCTCTACAATCAACTATTAGAAACCACTGAATAAATAATAATTCTCGAACAATGCAATTACACTTGTAATTATGCTATTATTTTCGCATTATTTGTTGAAATACTTTAGCACGGTATGATAGCGCACACAATACGCACACGCGTGGAATATCATAGACCCGAGCGCACGTTGACACACGCATTTTAAGCTCCAACCAGTAAACGGCCTTGTTCATGAATCATTTCATTGAACGCACCAAAATTTTGTAATAGTGACATATAATGTGGACTCATTGAAATGATATAAGCCACTATATTTGTGTAAAAATATAATGAATGGGTAAAAGATTTACTTCTTTTATAGTATTTTCTGTTGTATTGATTTTATCGTAATTTTTTATCTATCATTAAGTACCTATGCATTTGAATGAGATCTGTTTGATTATTCATATTTGGTTTACCTATCGACTAATTTCATAATTATTCTATCTTGTTAAGGCTTGGTATCTTTTTTTAACCGACTTCAAAAAAAGGAGTAGGTTGAGAGTAATCATGAAAAAAAATACAGTAAAATTTCTCAATTTTCATTATTGTTACCTCAGAACTTTTGACTGGGTGAACTATAATATTATAATTTTGATGATTCTTTTTTTATAATACTGTACAAATAACTACTTTTACTACTTTTTAAAGTAGACGTGAAAAGAAACAAAAATTTAAAGGTAAAAGGTACTAAAAAGTGTCATACATATAGTTTAGAGAAAACAGAAAAATATTAAAAAGGAATAAGTTAGGTTTTCCAGTAAAGTAAAAATATCGATTTACCTGTTTTAGGCGTATATAAGGCTAGCCGAATAGTGATAGATCTGTGCTAATTCTTGTTGGTTATAAAAGAATACACATACATGTAGTTTGTATATAGTTATATGTGTATATTTTGTAGATTATATTGTAGTATCACGCAGACATGAATCTTGTCAAATATTCTTAATTTGTATAAAGGCATTTGTTAAGATTTTATCATTCATAATAATTTAGCCTTTACCCCATTTTGATATTCAAAGGTAATAGCTAAACCTTCTGAGTGTAGAGTTAATTTAAGCGCTATGTAGAGTCTATCAGTGATTTATGTATGTTAATGGCTACATATATTACTACTATTTACTTTAGATATTTAGAAAGGGAATTTAATACTATTATTAATTGAGAATTGATCCATGCACCCGTGTATAATTTGATTTAGGTATAGATAATAAATAATTTGATACGTATCTCGAAAATATTTCGCAAGAACTGGATATACACACGGAACATAATAAAACAGATTATACTTGCAAAAACATATATTTTTCATGTCGTTTTAAATTTCAAATATTTAATTCGATACTTGTTTTTGGAGCCTACATTTTATATTTTTTAAGTTCCTTATTTTCTACACTTGGGTAAGTTTCGAAACTATTTATCAATTAATTTTATTCATGTAATCAAAACAAATCAGGCCTTACACTTGATTACGTGCTGTCTTCGAATCGTAAACGCAATTAATGTTATAGTCAGATGTTACGTGTACATAACTCTAACGCGTATGTGAACGTCCTCCGTCTACACATTAGCAGGGAGTACTAAATTGATTGCGTATTTCAGGTGCAGCAAACGTCCATAGCTCAACTAGTACAAGGACCGGTTTGGAAGGATGACAACCATATAATATAAATTATACAGATTTCATCTTTGTATTATTTATTTGTTGAGTAATACCGTTAAGCTAACTGAATTCATTTAGCAGGCTTTAAGACGTAGTATGGTATATGTCTTTCGATTGAGCAATGCGGGTTTGACTTAACCGTTCATTTCTAAATGTAGCTCGTTTGTTATCATCCGTGATATCAATCGATCTATTCATTGAGAACTTTTGTATGTACCAGCTCTTTAGATCCAGATAGATTACCCGACTCACGAGTCCAATCAGTTGCAAGAAACTTTAATTACTTTGATATTTGCTAATGCTTCACCCAATAATTTACTCGATTTTGTAAGTATTGTGTTTCATATAATTCTCAAACATTTAACTATTACAATGTTAATAAAGAATTTATTCTTAAGTTATCAAATATGATATTTCTTTTTTGAAAGTTTAAAGATTATGAACCATTTAAGGATCAAAGAATATTATTTAAGTGACAGTCTCTGTCCGGTGACATTACCGCATCAGGATTTATTGTTTAATTATTGTTGAGCCTCGTCGGCTAATTTTAGTTAAGTTTTTCAACGCAAGCTGTCCTTATGCGGCTTGTTAGCCATCAGACATGTATATTCGACATCCTCGTGGAAAATTCTTAGATAAATCAAGTTACTGTCCATTTATTTGCTATTCAAGAAATAAACATAAAAAATATGCTAATATACTACGGCGACCTTCAATTTAATACTGTAGTAGGTGATTGGAATTTCAAAATTTGCACATCAAAGTAAACACGTGATTAAATTCCGTGAGAACATATCCTGCCATTGAGTAGTATCGGTCTCTATTTCTTGATATCAATAGACTAGACATTGTATAGAATAATATTTTTTAACATTTAATATTTATTTATTTATTACACTGTATTGTACACCAAGGATAAAAATAATAGAACAAGAAAAGAGAAAAAAGTACAAATGGTGGTCTGGGTGGTGACTGCTCGGTGGCGTAGTTGTATTGCATGTCCGGTACAATAGCGCTCTGAGGTCCTGGGTTCGAATCCCGGGTCGGGCAAAGTGATATTTGGGTTTTTCTGCTCAGTATCAGCCCGGAGTCTGGAATTTGTGCCCGATATGGCGATAGGCTCGCCCCCTATCACATCATGGGACGGAACATACTTGGCGAAAAGTGGGTGCCCTAGTTGCGCCTCTGCATACCCCTTCGAGGATAAATGCGTGATGTTATGTATGTATGTATGGTAGTCTTATCGCACAAGGCAATCTCTTACAGACAACCATGAGATGGATATAAGAGAAAACGGAATGATACATAAACATAAAACGAATGATAATAATATTAATACTACTTTTAATATTAATCTATTAATAAAATTAATAGATATATACTCACGCTTTTTCTCCATGGGGGAGGCGAAAGCACTACAAATGCATCTACTTTGAAAAATTTATATCTGACCCAAGATGTCAAAGAAAGCGAGCTTATCTCCATATAAAGCACAAGAATTATCCCGGGCAAGGTAAATGTGTTCTTTGGAATGAGAAGTAACATGTTTTGTTTTATTTTGAAATTACTTTGCAATACGGGCCCTTAAAAATGCATGCAAACAAAAATTCTGCGTGTAATTTTTATAAATAAGATAATCAATATGTGTGTCGCAACGTGGAGTCCACATACCATATTGAATTCTCAATGGCTGAGCAAGGCCACCGAACGGATAGGGTTTAAAAATGGACTCTCCACAAGTTTTAATAAGTGGTTATGTCGTGAGAAAAAATTGAGCGTCCTACTTACATGGGAGTTATGAAAGGTATCTCGTGCCCGTAGTGTATTTTTTTAACAATTTTTTATTGTTGAGATGATAGGTATGGGTTCGATTTAATAACTGCAAAATTATTTTAGACCAACAAATTAGACACTTAATGTTATATTAATTATCCGCGTTTTTGGTTGTAAGTAAGGATTTTGTTGAATTGAAGTAAATGTGAGGGTTTAGTTTACAAACAATTAAAAAAAGCATGTATAATATATTAATACATACATAATGGGTAATAGAGTTCATACCTTTTGAACACTCTACATTTTAAAGTATTTCTGAAGAATTCAGACTTTTCTCGACGATATTCATATTGTATGAGACAAAGTAACGTGTCGTACAGACATTTTTCTTGAGATTTATGGACGCATAGGGAGTATGGTGCATTAGACGTAGCTTCATTGATTCAAGTCACTTCGTATAAAGTTTTTTTTGTTAATACTTTGTAATGGTATATAATATATTGAGCCTTGGTCTATTTTACCCTTCCTATTTTATCGTAACGAAATAAACAAGACAAAAATGACGAAGTAAATGGCCAATACAAACAAAATCGAATTAATCCTGCAGTTGTTATTTGCTGATTCAAAGCTGTTTTTCTTTTATTTATTTATCTGTTTCACAAAAAAAAAATCATGTATCATATAGATAAGCATTGGAATTAAAATTAAATATAAATAAAATTATTTGAAATAAATGCATTATGTATTAGAGCCTATTTATACGTACATAATATTATCTAACATATTGTATTAAACGATGGCTCTACCAATTCATAAATAATCTGAATTAATATTGCGATGTAACTTTTACGATTGGTCGTAGTAGTTCAAATTGAAATCATTTCAAAATATAACCTTGCCTGAGAACTGGACACGCGGGTCAAGGCGACAAAATATTTATGTCATAATATGTTCAAAAACATGTAAATGTGTATACAGGTATAAGCGATTCTCACATGACACTGTTAATAAGTAGTTCGTGAATGTAGTCAGGAATAACTTGAGTCAATAGGAAATTAATAAAATATGTCGTTATAAATAAAACATATATAAGGGAATCATCTTCTACAAACAGAAGTATAAATTCCTTATTAAAAAGAAAGCCACAACAACACATTTCTATATAAAAAAAAATATACATCAAAACTCTTTCCAAAATTAAGTAACTGTCAGTAATATTTCTTGTTCTATTTAATACCAGAAGAATCATGATATAACTTAAATCACTATAAGAAATGATATCGGATACCAAGAAATAAATACATATCACGTAGAGGATGCAAAACAATAAAGCATTCAGTGGATTCACATAATTTATTTTTTGCTTTACAACAAATACGTGACACTGACTATAATTACGAGACCAAATAAATTAAACAATCATTTGACGCTGCTCTAGCTAGATGGGCCTGTCGTTTATTTAATTACTAGCTGTTCCCAAACTTCGTCTGCGTGGACTTAGAACTTGCAAATATTTTCAAATGACAATAATTATGCGATAAGGGGTTTTAATGAAACAAAGCCTATATTCTGCTCCCAATTATACTCAGTCCACCTGTGGAAACTATATAAAAAACATTAGTATTTCTGTGGTGCGCTAACAAACAAAAAGAAACACGGCCAAACAGACAGACAGAAAATAAATTGTAATAAAAATCGTTGATTTGTTTTCCGTTACTCTTCTTTAGTCACTTCCTATGTTTTTTTATTACTTTTCTTTCAATGTAGGTACGGAAACACCGGATTCTGATTTTTTACTATAGTATAACGGTATATAATAAGCAAAGTATAATCTATCTAGATTATATTCTATTTCTCGTTTTTATATCCATCCCATGGTTGTCTGGAAGACATTGCCTAGAGCGATAAGACCGCCATTTGTACATGTGCCTTTTGTCTCTCTTTTCTTCTTTGCATCGTTTTTTTTGTGTGTATTTTGTACAATAAAGAGAAATAAATAAATATATTATGCTTATTATATACACACATATGACTTTTATCCCCGGAGGTGTAGGCAGAGGCGCAACTAATGCATCCTTTATCCGCCGTGTATATTCCGTCCCATGATGTGATAGGCGGTGAGCCTATAGCCATATTGGGTACAAATTTTACCTTCCAGGCTGATACAGAGTAGAAAAACTCAATATCATTGTCCGACCCGGGTATCGAACCCGAGATCTCATGCAACAGTGTAGTACCATGACACAGCTATACCACCGAGGCAATCACCGACCATTATGCTCATTGTGTTTTTCACATTTTGCCGCAAACAGTTCCAATAATAGGTTTAGGAATTAATAATAAACTATATTTATTAATTTGCATAATATATTGTTTACAAATAATTATTTATTTTTACACTAAACAGTAAAGACAGCGTAAGAATAATTTGATCTAAATTAATCTCCCTACCTATCCTAGGTTGTTAAAGCTCGATGGTAATTACGAGTATGTAAATTGATATCAGCCAGCAATTGTTATAAAAACATTTCTAAAGTATTTATTTTTAGATACAGTGCATTAATATTATATACACACCTTTCTACATAACATGCAAATTACCTATATGAAGTTGGTCTTTTTTACTCCTTAATTTTATATTATTCTTATATAAGTCATTTAATAATAAATAACATGAAGACCACGTAAGATTGAATACTTTTGTCTTTACTTGGAGTACGTTATAGTGTCATAAAACACAGACTCATATTTTACATTTATAGTAGGTAGGTGATAATTTTAGGAAATTTATTTACATTGTATACAAATTCTAATATACAGTCATAGAAACACGTAAAAAAAATAACTTTTATATTTTACCAATTTCTGTAATTTGAAGTAACTTAAAGAAATATTTAACTGTCCCCGTGTAATTATGAGTTTTCTATTGTAGTTAATCATAGAACAAAATAAGTAAGTATAAATTCGAGTGATTTAAAAGTAATCTAATATATAATGATGTTATGCTGAGATCATTCTATGTGCAGGTCTAAATCTTATATGAACAATTATCTAGGTAACAATTTAATGGGTACCTAAAGGTACAAACGACAATGCATTATTTAACCTAATTTTGGCTTTTAAATGTAAATAGCTACATTTTTATAGCGACACTATTTACAAGGCAATAAAATTGCCTTAACTTTACTAACGATCGTCTCAAAATTCGTAGGTAATGAAAACACAGTCGTGACACAACTAAAATCTAAGGGGAATGTCCAAGAATAACTTCATGCGCTCGCCGATGTCGGTGACGGAGCGCTCGTCGAGCTGTTAGCTATCGTCGACGGTAATATCATCATCAGCGTCGTCCTCGTCCAGCGGCTGGCTGGTGAGCGCGGCCCAGAGCGGCGAGCGGGCGCCGAGCTGCGCCGAGCCCCGCCGCTAGCTGTCCCGCGCGCACATCGTCGCTGCCGCCGCTGTGCCCACTGCTCCGACCGCCCCAAACAATATGGCGCCCACTTCACGATCTGGTGTTATTTCCACCTGCAACACATATAACACCTGGGTACCTGGGTATACTCTAGCTTATGGGCAGTTAAATTATGACGCCATTCATTAACGCCTTATATTCATAGAAACTTATTACGCAAAACGGCCGCCATCTTTTATGGCCGTAATATTGCTACATGAATTCAGCACGGGGCGTCGTTAAAATAGTTTTATGAGAAACTGTATCATGGATCGCTCCACATTTTGCAAGTTGTTAATAAAACCACTATGACGGATCACTGTTATTTAATTTGATATCTTAAACATAAACTTAAAGAACTACATTATTGTGGCTGCTCGCCGGCAGCCCGTGACAGGAAGAAGGAAGTGGAGGCGTGTTGCCACAAAAACAAATTAAATTACATATTAACAAATGTTACCCTAAACAAATATAAATGTACCCATTCAACATGCCTCCTTACATTTATATTTTAACTAAATCATATCATACACTACTCATATCAAGTATTTTAAATTAAAACAATAGCTCTATAAACATTACCTTCAGTATAACATATTAATTGTAACTTATTTTTTTTTTTTTTTTATATTACAATTATCATCTTTTAATTAAACAATTTAAACCAATATTTATCTCAACATAATATCCATCTGAAAGATAAATTACTTTTACAACAACTTTAACATATCTCTAAATTTATTAAATTTATTACTTCCCAATGGTTTTGTTAAAATGTCAGCTATATTTTGATCAGATGCAATTTTTATAACATCAATTAAACCAATTTTAACACTTTCATGAACAAAATGATAATGAACTTCAATATGTTTTGAATTTTTGTGAAATTTCCGTATTTAGCAATAATTTGAGCTCCAATATTATCTTCATATATTTTTACAGGTTTACAATCTTTCTGACAAATCTCATTAATTAAACAAACTATAAATTTAATTTCAGTAACAGCTTCTGACAGCGCAATGTATTCAGCAAATGTAGATGACTTTGTTACACAATTTTGTTTCTTTGATTTCCAAAATATTACATTCCCAAAGTCTAATTACAAATCCTGTTGTTGATTTCCTACTGACAATATCTCCTGCAAAATCTGCATCTACATAACAATCTAACATATCAGAATTTATATTCATGTTATAAATTAATTTTATATGTTTTGTTAAGTAAAGATATTTAAGTACTCATAAAGCATATTTAAAATGTGTCTCATTATAACAATTTTGGAATCTACTCAAATAATTAACACTGAACGATATATCTGGTCTTGTACCTGAACTAATATATAAAAGTGCTCCAATTAAATTTCTATATTTTACATTCTCATTTATATTACAGTTTTCTAGTTTAAGATTTACTTCCATTGGTGTAGTATATAACTTTGTATTTATTATATTATAACGCTTAGCTAATGATTCTATATATGATTCCTGACTCAGTGTCATGGTCTTATTCTTTTTATAATCATAATCAATATGTATTCCAATGTATTCTTTAACTTTACCCATATCCTTCATAGTAAATTTACTTAACAGTTTGTTTTTAATATTACTCATTACCTTTTCATCTTTACAACATATTAACAAATCATCAACATATAACAAAATGTATACACTCACATTAGTATCCAATTTAAAATATAAACAAAAGTCATATTTACTTCTCTGAAATCCAAGACTAGTTAAAACTTATTGACACATTCATACCAAGCCCGAGGGCTTTCTTTTAAACCATATAATGTTTTATTTAATTTATAAACTCTATCAGTGCCATCATCATAACCAATTGGCTGGTTTACATAAACTTCAGATAAAATTTTACCATTTAAAAAAGCAGTTTCAACATCCATCTGATGTATATTAAGATTATTTTGACAACAATAAGACAATAACAATTTTAAAGTTTGCATTTTAGCAACGGGTGAATATATATCATCAATAAAATCTTTTTGTTGAAAACCTCTTACTACTAACCTAGCTTTAAATTTATTTTCGGCTTTCTTTCTGTATATCCATTTCACATCTAAAGGCTGTTTGTCTGCTGGTTTACTTACAAGTCTCCAGGTCTCATTTTTTGCCAAACTGTTCATCTCACGATTCATAGCCTCAGTCCATTCTTTTGCTTCATCGCTAGTTATTGCCTCCTGAAAATTATCTGGAATCATAGCATCACAATAGTTAACAGTTATACAATAATAACCAAATTCTTCATCAAACCGAGTTGGTGGCTTGATTTTACGCCGATTTCTTGTTTCAATTACTTTATTATCATCATAACTTTCATTTGTTTCAGCATTCAAATCTTCATTAATTTTCTCATTATTTTCTTCTGCATTAGTCTCTTTCTTCTCTTCTATAATTTTCTCTTCCAATTTATTCGGCTGGCTATTACTTTTATCATTTTTCTCTTCTCTATTATCATCGAGACCAATACACATTACATCATCTTCAATTATATCACAATGTCTTGCTACAACTATTCTATTGTTTATTAATACTCTATATCCAACATCTGTATAGCCCATTAGTATGCCAAGCTCGGCTTTCCTGTCCCATTTACATTTTCTCTTTTCCTCTGGTGTTCTAACAAATACTTTACTTCCATATATCCTTAAATTTTCAATGCTTGGCCTTTGTTTGAAAAATATCTCATAAGGCGTCTTCCTTTCTATAGTGCCATTTGTTAATGTTCTATTCTTTAAATAAGCTGCGGCCATAACCACTTCAGGCCAAAATCTTTTATGCACTTTTGCCTCTGCCAAAAGACATCTTGACATATCCATTATTGATCTATTGAACCTCTCTGCTGTGCCATTTAATTCATGCACATATGGCGGACAAGATTTAATCATAATTCCCTTTGATCTTGCAAAGTCAAACACTCTTTTATTAATGTATTCCTTTCCATTATCACATCTCAATTCTTTAATATTTTTCCCAGTTAAATTTTGTATCTCATTAACATACTGCATTAAACAATTATATACTTTATCTTTTGACGGAATACAATAAACTTTTGCCAACTTACTATAGTCATCTATAAAACTTAAGAAATATTTTTCACCATTAAAACCTGTAGTTCTGTGTGGCCCATTTAAATCTGTGTGTACAATTTCTAATATATCCTGTGCTCGTTTTCTATTATTTTTAAATGGCAAGTTATGCATTTTATTTTCAATACATATAGCACATTTCATGTACTTACATTCAATCTCCTTTGGTAATCCTTTCAATAATTCACTTGTACACATAGTATTCAAATTGTTAAAGTTTATATGACCAAGCATCCTATGTAATTTCTCCTTCACTGTCATACTTGATTTCTTCACTAAATTAGCATGTAATGTACTTGCATTTATATAACCTTTTAATTTATACAGTCTATCTTCTTTCACTGCTATAGCTATAATAGTTCCATAGACGTTATATATTTTTGATTGTCGTCCCCTGGAAACAATTTTATGATTGTCTGTAATCTTTGAATAGCTCAATAAATTTGCTTTCACCTCTTTGACATAGAAAACATTGTTCAAAACAACTTCAGACTTTTTTCATAGACCATAAAATAAGTTTGTATTTTTCCGACCTTTGTAGCTTCTAATATTCTTCCATCACCAACTTTTACTTTAATAGGTTGTTGTAATATTTCACATGAATGATAGTACTCATCAGTATTAATTATATGATCTGTACAACCACTATCTAATAACCAAGTTAAGTGGCCAGACTGCTCAATATTATATATTTTACTTGAAGTTGAAACATTATTATTCTCAATAGTTGCAAGGAAATTATTACCACCACTCTCATTACTGGATTTATTATTATAAGTTCTTCCTCTAATATTTCTTGAATTATAATATGATCCACGTTGATGTCCACAATTATTATTAAATCTAATAAATCCATTTCCTCTACCACTGTTAACATTTCTGTGTCGACAATCTCTTTGCATGTGGCCAGGTTTTCCACAGGTAAAACATTTAAAGTTTTTATTAGGTGATGCAGAACTACTAGTGTGAGCTTTAAAAACATTTGAGTTGTCGCGTGATGGTTCATTACATTTTTCAGGTTCTTTATCCAATGATTTTAACATAATTTTACTTCTCTCCAAATAATCTACAGTTCTGTCTTTTTCTGGTAAAACGTCTATTAGATCTCCAATATGACTGTAATTACGAGGTAAGGCCTTTAACATATAATTTAATTTTTCTTGTTCACTTACCGTCGCGCCGGCTTGTTTTAACTGATTTATTGATTTCTCAAAGTCGTCAAAAATACACTTACTTGCGAATAGTTCGATAATTTTATTGCTTCTACATTGTTGCGACATATAATCTGTAGTGCCGATGATTTCTGCAGGTACATTTCATCAAATTTTGCCAATATTTTGCATGCGGAATCTAAGTCGCATATATATTCGAGTTGCTTGTTGCTTATTGCACTATAAATGTAGTTCGTTGCCTGGATATCCATCTCTTCCCACTTTGCAACATCATCCGAATCATTTTTGATTCGTATGGCAGCTTCTTTACATTTCTTAAATTTCAAAAACTTAAGTATACGTATTTTCCAGCTACTATAATCCGATCCGTCGAATATTGGAATAACTGCGTCATTGCATTTAGTAAACGCCATTTTTGCTTATTGCATATATAGCACGTTTCCACTTTATTTGCGAAAATATCTTCTTTTCTTCTTTGTATTTGCAGGCAACCACGCTCTGCTACCATGTTAATAAAACCACTATGACGGATCACTGTTATTTAATTTGATATCTTAAACATAAACTTAAAGAACTACATTATTGTGGCTGCTCGCCGGCAGCCCGTGACAGGAAGAAGGAAGTGGAGGCGTGTTGCCACAAAAACAAATTAAATTACATATTAACAAATGTTACCCTAAACAAATATAAATGTACCCATTCAACACAAGTAAACGTTAATAAGTCACTGAGAATGAGTGTCCGAGATATTTAATCGAATATAATCCTACAACTCACACTAGCATCCCAAAAAGGTGTGGCGTAACTGTTTTATGGGGTAGAGCCAATCACCATATCCGACACAATATTCTGTCCAGGGCAGTACACGCGTTTTTGGAATGAAAAACGCACACTTCATTTTATTATCTGATCTGGGATTTGAACTCATTGTGATGCTCAAGCTACATTTGTTAAGAATTTTCACATTAGTAATTTTTGGATAAAATGGCTTTTTGGAGATATGCTTGATAAATCAGCGCAGTCACATTGCAATGGAAGGAAATATTAGGATTCGAAAAAAACATATCTTTCATTATATTCATATTGTCTTCCATTACATTAGTCCTTTTTTTCGAAAAAAATAAGTAACGAGGTTTTTAATTTATATAATCCGTAGATTTAATCTGATAACTATTCAACTAGGTGAAGGTATATAAAAATAAAGAAAAAAATTAATACATTTGAATATTACCTCCCTTTACATGAAAATCTCTTCCGATTTACATGTTTTAAATGGCACAAATAAACAAAATATTATATTTATCACTCGTGGAGTTGAGTAGCTAAAAATCAAAACATGATAGTCATTAGGAAAGTTAGTAACT
Organism: Manduca sexta; assembly: GCF_014839805.1. NCBI lineage: Eukaryota > Metazoa > Arthropoda > Insecta > Lepidoptera > Sphingidae > Manduca > Manduca sexta. The sequence continues at coordinate 6,043,869 of NC_051142.1, read as the reverse complement.
TACTTGTGATAAAGTGGTTTGTTCTGGGTCGGATCGTTCCTCCAGAACGGTGTCAAGTTCGAGAATCGGAGGGGCACGCGGTGACCGCACCAGGCTCACAGCCCGGGGTTTGCTCTTAACCGGAGACAACCGCACTACAGATAACTCGCCGCGGTCTAGCTCGCAGTTTCGCCTTCTCGCTCGTTCCCTTACATAAAAGTGGAAAATAAATATTCCCAACTCATGTTTTTTTTTATTACCTTTCGTGCGGGTTAATAACTGATTAGTGCTCGCAGAGATTAGCATTGTTTCACGTCTCGGTGTTAAATACCGTAGCACTGCCAATCCCGTCTTAAAGAAGTTGCAGTGGCGGGTTGGGGGCGGGATGGTCTTGTTAAGGAAATTCTTTAAATTGTAGATAGCTACTCGGCTACTGTTGTCCTCTATCAGGGAAATAGAGATATCTATCAATTTATAGAACATAATTTATCTAAATAAAATACAAAAACTTTTACAGAAATCAGGTCAATAAAAGGAGCCTGACAATGTATGGAATCCCCAGAAATCCGTAAAATGGAGCATTATTTTGTTCGCGGTACCCTCTCTAGTATTTTGGCCCCTTTCTATCGATTTCTTTTAAATAAACTGTGATTAGAGGCGCAGTTAATGCGAACCGATGTTCCTTCATTACCGATGTTCTTACTTAGGTAAATTGTTACTACAGTATCCCTTTCCTAATAGAATTAAGCGGACTAGAGTGAGCATTCATAGGTACATGTATTCATTGATTTTGAATCGGTAAGAAAGTTAGGAAGTTGTTATAAGTTATCTTTGCCAATTTATAAAATAAGCTGTTTGCGAGTCACTGAGTTGAATTTATTTGAAGCTATTTAAAAGTTACGCTCCGTAACGTAGGTAAGTACCATTGTTGCCGAGGTACGTGCGTTGTATATAAACAGATTATAATTGTTTATGTCTGAAATTCACGAAATAATCACCTAGACACACTGTACGTATGTACTCAAATGATGTAGCGAATGCTTGCTCTTTCTGTCAACCCTCTTTAGGTTAGTTATGAAAGGGAATAATTTGATGTTAGACGCTACTATTTGTAAGATGAATATCAAACTGTAATTTGTGTTAACCAAAAGTGATCGATCTTGGTTTCTTACTTGAGTATTGTTTTGACTTTGACTTATAAATCAACATAAATAGGTAGCACATCTTTTTGTTAGAACGAATAAATGATTTGATTAATAGTTGAATAAATATTATAACATTTTGTTGCAATTATTATTATTTCCGTAGTTTTAAAGCATGTATTGCATGCTTGGCTTTAGACGAAATTGATAACTTAATTTAGCTGATATTTTTCTCTTGGTTAGTCATAATATATATTCCATGGAGAAATTTTACTTTTTTTGAATATTATTCTGAGTGATTTTACTGAGTATGTTTTTTACTTATAGTTTAGTGAAGTAACGTGCAGAAAGTTATTGGTCTATCTTCCTATTTCATAAAACGACCTTAATCCATTTGATTGCGTTTAGAATTCTCTGAATAGCACGATCCAGGCAACAAGTTTTTATTAGCACGGTGGTTCTAAAATATTCTCAAACAGGCCATTTATCGGGATGACCCATTTTTCGCTGTAATATATTTTGGTGCGAACCGTGGTGAACCCATTGTCGAGGCGGGAATAAATTACTTGTTCGCGTGCTTGGTATTTCCGTATTCTGCGCTCAAGTTTGGTGGGCAATTCAAATGTAAGTGATAATGAGTTTTTAGATACGTTAAAGTCTATAATTTGTTTATAGTTTCTTCGGTGGTATAGACTAATATTATTAATGACTTCTTATATTTACGCGAATGTTAGATACCGTAATAAAACTTTTTTTCGTTTTTATCGCGGCTTTTATATTATAATTTTCTCCCTATGTTTCGAAGATTTTACAGCTTTCAAGTTCACGAGGCAGACTGATGTGTTGGTTGTCCAAACAGTCAAAGATACCAAATTATCTATTTACATTTTACAATTATACAAATAAAAAAAAAATACAATAATTTAATTCGAAATATTATTAGTAATTTAATAGTAAACATTTAGGCTGTCATCATTTTGAGGCTATCATATTCTTGAATAATTGTAAAAGCGTTAATGATAATTATTCAGTATGTGTTATATCTATTAAAAGATAGAGCTAATAAAATGTTGTTATTCTTCTTCGTGATAATAGAATCATGTTCACCAATAATATATTTGTATATCAGTCAAGCTTCCAGTAAACTTAGTGTCTGTAACAGATTTGCATCTATATTTACACAGCAAAGAAGTATTCCCGAATCCCGTAGGTACTACATTAAATATTTACTGTTAGTTCCTCCGTTCGGCGAATTTGCTAGAACAGTTTGTAGGCATACCGGTCTCTGAAATTTACAACAAGTAAGTTTTTTTTGTATTTGTTGAATGAACAAGTACAAACTTAATACTATGTTTTGTAAACACTTTGAGGTAACTACGTAGGTATACATATATGATTAGAGTGATTGTAATGAGAAGCTACAGACGAGTTAAGATTTATTTGATTAGTTTGATTATGTTTTATTTAATTATAGTTGAGTATTTACTCATCTCTTATGCTGTGACTGTCGTGATAATATAATGTATTTAAGACTTGTTTAACTTTTCATGAATATACACATTTTTGCTTATTTGTTAATAAAAATACTTCATCATCATCAGCCACATGTAGTCCATAGCTGAACAGAGAACACTCCAGAAGAGTTTGTCCACTGCGGAAGATTTCCAGACGGACCTGTCGAAAGCGGCCTGCATCCAACGTGTTCCTGCGACCTGTATTAAGTGGTCCGTCCACTTAAAAATACTTACCTATCGAAATTTTCTCATTAACTAATGTCTCGTCGGAGCTAGCAAGTCAACGAGTGGTACTGAACCGAAAAGGCTTCTTAATATTCCTAGGTAATCAAGTGTGTTATTTTAGATTAATTACGGAATAAAATCAAAAACTTTCTCACCCTCACACCCACCATTACAACTCCTGTAAGCCAGGATCAGCAGTGGCGCGCACCTATGTCACCGAGCGGTGAAGCTTGGCGAGTCTCAGGGAACACTAATTTGTCAAAATAAAATCAGGCGAGCAAAGTACTTATTCTATGTATTAAACCTGTTCGGTTCATTTTGTAACAAAAACAGAATATTGCATGACCTCGATTAATTAATAATTGTGAGGCTTGTGTATGCATTTCTATCGCAATCTATTAAATGGCGCTTTGTTTTACGTTTAGTTCTGTAAATACTTATATTGTTTCGTGTCCATAAGCTGTAGGTATCTAATTATATACTTATAGATACAGAGTTTATACGGAATAAACACGGTTATATTTACTAGTGTTTGAGAGGTTATTTTTCATTAATTAGGTCACCGCTGTATATTTTTGTGTGATTCCCTAGGGAAACTAGAGAAGCTGAAACAGCGCATTAATGGAACTAAAGACTTAGGTACTGCCAATTGATTTTGTATAAGTATATGTAGTATGTTAGTTCTTAGGTATAGATATTTTTAAGCTATTTTTGAGCTGATCTTTATTATAATTGGTTTAATTCATGCCTGTAAAATCTAACAGACATACTATTATAATATGTTTTCTTCTTTATAATATTGATTACTGATATAGATGCGTAATCCCAAGACGTTAATCTGTCAATAATGTCTATAGATACATCGTAATTTTCCTCGTACATACTCGTCTATTCATCTAGTATAATCTATAAGGCTAGGAAGCGATCGGTCGTATGATAAAGGCTATTCATTGCAAACCCGCACGGCTGTAGTTGAACAAACGATCCAAGCTTTGTCGGTACCTTGCTAACTTCGCCCTCCGTCGTAGACAGCATATAACTGTTAACGCCAACAATGGAAACCCAAATATACACGACACAATAGGCACCACGATGGACTCCGGGGTTACTGAAACAATAATAACTTTAATACATAGTTTGTATGTTAAAAATATTAAAATGAAACGGTAACCATGATACTAAAGATCGATATTCGATCTGTTTTATTTTTCTATTTCCTGAATCGACTTGTGTTATGAGCTATTTAATTTTCTACGTCATTAATACATTTAATTTAAATTAATTTATTTATAACTAGCTTTTGCCCGCGGTTTTGCCCGCGTGAAGGAGGTTTCTGGGCTAAAAGTCCCGCATTATATTTTCCTGGGATAGAGTGTAGCCTATAAGCTTCCCAGGGTCTTAATCTATCTCCATACCTAAAAATCCGTTCAATAGAATGTGAGAAAATGGTTAATATACAGACAGACAGAAAATGGGACTTTGTTTTATAATATGTATAGGTAGGGTAGGTGCAGCCAGGGCTCCCAGTTATAGCCGAATGATCCGCCCCATGATGTGATAGGGGGCGAGCCTATTGCTATATGTGACGCTTTTGGAGACTTCGGCTCGATGCAGAAACAGCAAATATCATTTTTCCGGTTTTGAACCCAAGTTACTGCGTCATACCCCGCACGCATTACAAGTACATAAGAAGTTTTAATTCTTGATATGAAATAACAATGTACTCGTATATTTAAATTAAGAGGGTCGAAACTATGCAGACAAATATGATGTCTGGGTGTAACAAAGGTGACGAAATTAAATTGCTATAAATGACAATTAAAAATTCCACTACACATAGTTACAAACTGTAATTTAGAACTACTGTATAGTCAAACAATGACGGTATTACGTGAATAGAACGCAATACATTTGCATAGGACAAAGAAAAACAATAATAATTTGCTGTTCAACTGGAAGCGAGTAAGTCGACTTGACTAGTAAGTCGAGTGACTAAATTTGTTACTGACACCGAGCAAAGCAGGCTGTTTCAGTCTGAACTTCGAGAAAACTTCATGAAATACCTATAAATATTACAATGATTTAATGCATTTTGTCAGGGAGTTATTGACTTGGTGATATAATTTTAACGATAATGTAAGAAAAAATCCTGTATAAACAAATGCAGCAAAGTTACATATTATGTATTTTACAAGAGCTTTTATATAACTATTACAGAGTGCACTAGCTCTTGGTATGACGCTAATCTGAACCAACTTGTTTATAAAATATATTTTTTACCGAACATCTACTGATTGGGAGTCTATTTACCAAACAAGTTTGTGGTGTAACGCTTTAAGCGGAATTGGAACTTTGCCCCGGAAGCAGATTAAACGTCGACGTATCGCGCAAAGTTGCAAATTAGTGTTTTTGCGTGCGTTCCAGTGTTTATTGCCGTGAGTTCCGCCACTATTCTGTGTCACCTCTCTATGAGGCTAGGGCTACACTTACGTCTAATAGAATACATTATTGTATGAATTGATACAAAGCGTATGTGAAGATAAGTCTGATGGCAATCATTTTGGAAGGACAATCATTATTAGGTCTCATTGTAAACACACTAGTCACTGAATATTATGACAGTATTCCTTATTTATTGAGATAATTGACCAACTAGATATTATAGGTAAAAGTTTAACATAAAATCAATAAGAAATGTCATAACACAAACATCACCAAGTTATAGCCAGAAGAGTTATTACAAAACAAACGTTATAATGTTGTTAAGGTAAATAGTAACTTTGACTGTTACTGTCAATAAAAAAAACGGCTGCTAGTGTGGCCGTAACGAGAACGAACAAGTCGCGAGCCGCGTCGCACAATGTGCTGTATCTAGCCGAGTGAGCCCATAGTCTTATGAATAATTTTCACGGTACACTTTGCCCTAGTTTCACAACATGTATGTGTTCATTTGCTTCGCCTGACTAGGTCACAGCTCACAATGGAGAGCCAAAGAATAGAGGCATAAGGGGGCAGTTGGAACTGGAAACGTTGTTCAACAGCTTTAATGTAGAAACGAATTAACAAGTCATTTTGTAAGGAGGTACGCTTGGTCGCACCAACTGTTTGAGCATTTAACTTGAGAATGATTATTATAATCACTGTTAACTTTTATTTTGTGGGAAAGATTATATAAATAGAAAGAAATGCTAACAATAATCTCACAAATACCTAGGAAAAGTAGACATTTTATTTGTTTAATATTTAAGTACCGTCAAAAAGATAATATTCAATGTACATACCGGTAGGGTATATAATGATGGGTGTAGGCCGTTTATTGCCATTGGCGTGTTTAGCCGGACCCACGTTGCTGGCTGTAGTGGCGGTTGGCGTACTGCTCGTTAACAACCGTTCTACCAACCTCACAGGATTCGACGTTGTGGAATGCTTCATTCTGTGTTCCTGTATGAAAAAACAATCTTTGGTCTTAAGTAAAACCTGCCACTTCTTAATAAGTATTAAGAAGTGGCAGGTGGTTGTAAGAACTTTGGACTAAAATTACGTTAAATTACAAGAAGGTAAAATAGGTACAAGCAGTTATAAGTTCGTATTTTACATGTCTTCTAGACTGCCTTCAACTACAGACACTAATTCCAAATTATGGGCACGCCGCAACTGCTACCATTAGGGATCAGTTTTTATTGCCTTGGTAGGCAAACAAGCAAGCGGGCCGTCAGATGAGAAGCGGCACCGTCGCGTCGCCCCGCAGCCGGCACAGCTAAGCCGTTGCCTGCCGAGAGGTGAACACTCTTTTAAGACTCATTTAAAAGAGGACAGGTCATAGCGCAGTTTGCACGAGCCAAGTACAAAAGTCAGTAGCAGTCTAATCCGTATTCTTCTGTCATCTGACTTCGAAGGTATGATCGAGAAAATCCAGGTTTCTATCAAGGCCTACCATCCGCGTTTTTGGTATTTTTTTGTGCTTTAGTGCAGCAATTAAAATTTTTATTTATCTTTTGGTTACTTATTTTATTATAAAATTTTATAATATGTAGTAACAAGTTTAATTTATAATAATAATGTTGCAGTTTAATCAAGGTTTTGTTTATATTTTTCCATGAAAGGATTCTGTTGCCTTAGTATATTATTTCATGATTTTACGGTATAAAGTAGGTATTTAGGGTACTATAATATCGGAGTATACCCTTAAATATAGCTAAGTAATGCATTTATTATGAAGATAGTCGGGTACTCAATGCGATTTACCTTTGGGACAGTCTCAGTAATGACCTTAGAAGATACATTTTTAAAAATATTTCTTCGTAATCATAGTCGTTATTTATAAAGAACTCGTGTGCAGTTTTATGTTGTTTAAGTTAAGCATTTTGGTTTAATAAAAATAATTAAACAAATATTTAGGTATAACGTAATCGGATCGTTTGTAATAGATAAAAAAGTTAAACCGTAAAACTTTAGCTAGGTATATATAGTTTATTTAAATTGTAATAAACGATGATTCATTATAATTTGTTGTTACTCTCGTAAACCACCCTTAAGCCTATTGTTATGGACCGCTGTGCCGTTGTGAACCAGTGTTCTCTGAGTAATGTGTTTATGAATTATTGAAAGCCCTTAATAGCCCGTGATTTATCGTCGTCATTAATATTTCGACAAGTTCTTTTATTGTTTTGTTCTTTTTTGGTTTGGTTACGAGTTCATATAATAATTTGTGTACTTGTATTGAAACTCTTAAAACCTTTGCTATTTTTGCACGCTTCTCACGCCAGAGCTTTTTACGGTCAGATAGATTGCCGTATGCTCGTATTCGCTTTCCTCTTTGATATCCCTTTTTTCAAAGTTCTACAGCATATCTATGATGTCCTGGTATTGAAGACTGGGGGCGTTTAAAAGATATTAAACAGTATAGTTAGTTATTTAAACCAGACATCAGGACAGGACAGGACAGAAATTTGACTTCCAAAAGATATTATGCGTTAGTAATCAATTATTGTCTTATTTGAATGTCAGTGTGACCGGATGTCACCGCGTCTTAATAAATTAATACTAAAATAACATATTAGCTCAAAATGTGTTAATATGTGTATAAAAACGTGCAAATTACAATATGGAAAAATATGAAGTATTTTACATTGGTGTTCTGCTATTTCGCGGTAGATTGAGTTATCATCGCATGACAAAAAAAATTATATGACTAGCTTCTCAATATCCGCTCTAAATTATCTTAGAATTCTTCGGGACGATTGCAACTTTCTCGTTTTGTTAAGCAAACAAACTTGCATGGACCAACTGGTCATCTAATGTTATATTGTATGTAATTATATACACAAACACTTACAGTAACCGGAATGTCCACCGCCTTAAATGAAGAAATAGGATTAAAAAAAAGGGGTGACAAACCTTTAGGAATCTTCCTAATTTTCCGAAACAACAATAAACTGTTACTTTACGTTAGTTTTCTGTGGGACACCGGTACCACTGTTGTCAACACAGCCTTTTTATACTGTAGACTAATATATCTGTAGCCGAAAAATGTCCACAGCGTACCCGTACAATTTGAAATTCACAAAATGCAATGTTTAAATATTCGTATTCGCAGAAATAACTGTCTGATTTAGTTTCGTAGCTTACAGGAGCATTTCATTTGGCGGTGACAGGCTTAAAGTTTTAACAACGTTTGTTGTTGATCGAATTCAGAGCCATGGAGCTTCAAGGGTTGTTGTGTCGGAATTGGCAGACAGGACTATTATAAGGCATCATATTTTATTGACCAAAATAATATATCTTTCTTTAGCGAATAATATTACTGTAATGAGTCGTGTTAAAAATAATTATCTTTTGTTATTTTATATTTTAATGTTAAACAGAAATATCTTACGTAAGATGTATGTTGTCCAGGTTTGCGGCCACTAGTGCCACGGGTTAATAAATAATATTCATGTTATGAGAATATATTAGTGCGACTTACGAAGAGTAACTATAAACCCAACTTGATATAAAAGGTAAGAATAAAACTTTGGAAGAATCAAGTGTCAAAACCTATCGATCTTCGAAATGTCAAAAATTCATCCATAAATAGATACAGCAGTGTTTATGTAGCGGTTAAAATATAGAACCAGTATCGTAGTAATAAGTTCTTTACGCGCTTTGTTTTCTTTACTGAAACTAAATTATAAAGAAGACTTTTCATATTAAATACCGCATTGGTCTTTACCAACAACGAAAAATGCATAGAACTAAAGAGATCTATCTGAAAAAATATGTTATGGTTTTGTTGAAAATCGGCTAGTACAAGCAAATTGCTACGAGATTTGTACGAGAATCATTTATTATTGAAAAAGATTAATTTCACATGAATAACTAAACATTTTAACTCTGTACGCAAGCTCACTCTTAATCGACTTACTAGATATTATATTCACCAAAGTTTTCGTTACGCATTTTACTTACGTGTGAATTTTTAAACACAGACCTCTTTTTACGCCCCAATTTCATTTAAACGTTATGATGTATTTTGTGCCGCTTTTCTCTCGCCTTAAGAGATTGTGTTGGAAATCATAATGCGCAACAGTATAGAATAGGTATCGTAACAATACTGTGTAATACGTTTTAGAAAATTAGACAAACAACATTAATGTTGTGGACATCTGTTATTGATGCGTGTATTGGTCAATTAGTGTAAGTGCAGTGTATTGAACCTTTATGTGTTGTTGACATCAACATCAAGTTGTACAAACCTACCTTTAAAATAAATAAACAACTTGAAAAGGTAGGACTTAAATATTAGTAATTAGAAATGCAGTAATTTTGAGGTCGTGTTAGAAATTAATGTTATTAAGTTAACAATGACCTAGCGCTGAATTACACGGATTTCGACTGGTAATTAACATTGGTTGACTGCATTTAACAAACAATCATGTCAGGAAATCCGAAACGCCAACATTAATTATCCCATTGATTCATACTGTCGTAGGTGTATGGATGGCTATGTGCTCAATTTTATCCTCGTGTTTTCAATTAAATAAGTACCAATCAATTTGTAGAGTTGCCACTTATATTCGAAACTTCGTCTATGCAACGTTAAATTAATTGAAATTTGGAACGGTGACAAAAGATCTTAAGGGCTGTTGAACTGCTTCAACTGTTTAAGATGTATATAAGTATGATTAAATTTTATTGAAGAGTGAAACGATAATTGAATTGTATTATTTTAGTTACCAGATTTTTAGCAACATCAACATACTTTGAGATTCCATCACGCCTCAGTCTTTTCTATTATTTTTTATTAATTTCTTTTAATTTAGTTGTTTAATTTAAGTAATTAAAAAATACAGTTCCTATAGTAATTGTATTGACACGAGCCCTCGTGTTATTTAGGGTGTCTGATTTTTATACAAAATGTCGTGTAGTTCAGCAGACTGGTACTTAGCGGCACGACTTCCCATAAATATTAGCCACACCATCCAGATTTGGAAAACTCAATGACACTACACGACATTACACTAAACACAAAAATCTTAGCGCCATCTAAATTTTAATGAAAATGACTAATGGCTATTATAGCGTCACCTTCAAGTTTAATGATAACGCCTTTTAAATTAAGAGAAAAAGGTGCTTGCACCGTACACCAAGCTGTAATATAATAATAATATTAATAATAAAGCTATATACTCACAGCCGTAGTATCTTACTTACCACCTGGTAAAGGAGTTGAGTTATTATAAACTATTAAATGCCATATTTCATTACTGCGATGGGACACATCTCGCGATCTTTATCTGCCAAAATTGGATTTAATATTGTGGAATTTCGGATTCTTATCTCGCTTTCTGATCCCTGAACGTATTTAACTGAGTTTTGTCCCATTTTCATTGCGTTTGCATTTTTTAAGAATTATCTTTTATTGAACGGTAAGAGATGTTTATTTAGAGTATGTTTTATTACCTACTATTTCGTATTTTTATAGTGAAAGAGCAAAACTTTTATGTTTATTTCATACGATAAAAATAAACCGGGCATTTTATGCACTTTTTAAAAGCTTTAAATCAATAACCCTTTTGCGTTTTAGGATTAAATAAGCTTTATTATCGCTGTATTTACGTATTTGATACTAAAATAAATAATTACAAACGTATTAAAATGTACAAAGCGTTTTAAACCATGTACGCTCATTAAATTTAGCATCACAACTTTTCACCGCAACTTACAATAAAGGTAATACATGAATTACCTATGTGTCATAATCAAATAATATGTTTGCAGCAATACGAATTCAAATATGCTTCCTTGCGAAAAAAAAGTAATATTCTATATCTTGAAAACATTACCCGTAAATTATCGTTATAACAATAGTAGCGTCACTAATTACAGCTTACCGACGTCACAGCTTGATATGCACATTAACCAATTACAAATTAATTGACATTCTTGTTTTATAAATCCAACACAAAATTTATTTTACGTTCGTATTTTTTTTTTATATCACGAGAGCGTGGAGTCGGTTCAGGCCATGTGGGGAACAACGCGGGCGCGCGGGAGCTCTCCCGCCGAGACACTGAAACTAGAGCCCGGGATGTTACTGAAATACGGACTCGGCCCGGTGCATTTTCGACCAGCGACCTTACTGCAACGCTTCCCTATTTCATTTTCTAACAAACCGTAAGAATTAATAGGTTTTATATCCAGAAATTATGAGATATCTAACATTTGTTATATATTTTATGCAGGTTTCCGTTTGAGTTCGTTTTAGAGTTATAGAATATCTCTGATGTGTGTATAAAATATTATTTATCTTAACGTAACAACAAAATTTTGCGAGAGGTTTTCTTATTAAGTCGCCACGTTACGCGTCGCGCCGTATGAAAGACAGTGACTATTTGTTTTTCATGTTTAAACAATCCCCAATAGGTATAATTAATTAATTTTCTTTTACTTAAATTATAATTAATTTTAAATTTATAGCCGTTATTGCTTATGCTTATTAGATTCACGTCTCAATGAATACTATTACAATATTCCTCAATTAGGCCCACATAAGGCATAAATACATATTTAATAATATAGAAATAATAAAGTTTTGTGATATTAAAGTTTCGTTTCCGGAAAAGTTGAAGTTTTGTGAAACATTTTGTACGGAAGAGTAAATTGACAAAGTTTTTAAATTATAATTTGGAAAATATTGCTCTTTCGCTGCGTCCATGAGACGGGAGGATGATTTGCTTTTAAGTCGCTTTTAACGGGCCATTAGGCTCGTTTTTCTTGGTTGCTTGAAATTTTAGTCAAATAGCAAGCCGTGCCTGCTGACGCAATGCATCATTCTATTAATGATAATATTTTTTTTTAAATGTTTTTGGCGAAAATCCGATCGTTTTGTTAGGAAACAGTCGATGATTATAAACTTAGATAATAAATCCCTCCCCTGTCTGAGGCGCAAAATTACAAAATAATTTATTCATCTCAAGTTTTCTGGGAGGACTTTTGTTATTATAAATTTATGTGGCATGTCCTTTCCTTCAGTGTTTATATCATTTTTTTTATAGAGCATTCTGTAATATTTTTTGCTTAATTAATATTACTATAGCTACTATATCGTCTTTTGAAAGGCAATTATGTCTAAGTGATTATAATCAGTAAATTTTTGAGGAGAGCAATTTAAAGCTTTGATTTCAATAAGAAAACTCATAACAATTTAACTTTTTACTTTACAGTAAATCGTCGAATGATATTAAAATTGTCCTAGAGCTACAAAACCTAGATCAAACGACGAAGAAAATCTGGCGTTTCGGTATAGGGTAATAGCCGGATAGTTGCGCAACTTTAATAAATTCTCTGTTATTAAAAATATATACATTTTAATGTTGAATTTAAAGTGTAGGGGAGACCTAGAAGGGTTGTGACAGAGGAGAGTTGTGACAAAGACGATTTCTCAGAACCTCCGACCGTTAGGGAACTGGCTAAAGCGCACGATTGCTTCTTTAGAGAAACGCTACTCGATACTGTAAGCGCCAGTGGCGCACGGCCAGCGGTTTCCTAAGTACGACGTCTGCATGGAAAAAAAACTGAAAAGTAAGTTTTATATCAAAATTTTGATTGTATTTATATCGATACATATTATGTTCTGGTGGATTTGCAATTTTTTCTTATATTTAGCGGTTTATGAAGTTTCTAAGCATGGCACTGTATTTTTGTGTTTGGATCTTGTTTCGAAATTAAGCAATATTATTTTGACCAGGTCACGATTTCTGGCACCTAGGAAAGTTGTGACAGCGTGTCACAACTCTCCTAGGCTAAGTTCATTTTCTGATTACCTTGTTTTACATGCTTTTTGCAATGTTTGTTTTCTATTTATATGTATAAATTCGTTTGTTTTAATTAATTCTTACACCCTGCTTTGACTATAAAATATGCGATACTTAAAATTCGTCTTTAAAATGATTTTTTTGTTAGGAACTTGTTTGGGTATGCGGTTTAATGTTGAATGCTGAATTATCTATTTTTTTGTTTTAGAATGCCGTATATTTACACGCAAAGACTGATATGGGCCTCGCTAGTGTCAATATTTATGAATTGGCCTTTGAAGAAGTTGCTAATAAGAGGTCAAAGTCTTTCAAATGCCGCATCCTCTTACAATCTCAACTACATGTCTTTACATAGGTTTATTAAGAAGAAAAAGGCTTTTCAAGAAAATGCAACTGATGTGGCTCCGTCTATGAGTTATATCAGTCATACGTTATTTACAGAAGACGGAGAAAATATATTATGCGATTATTTATTGACATGTGCAGCATCCAATAATGGGCTAAAAAGAAACGGGAAGTATTTAAGTATTTTGCCTTTATGTTGGCACAAAATGAGAAGGCAGTAGAAGTGTAGCTCAGTGCCAGATCAAATGCAAAGTGGGTCCAGTGTCTGAAATGCAGAGGCTGGTCTCACGAAGATTGCACTGGGGGCGAGCTGCGATGTCTGTCATTTATTTATTTTTGCTTATCAGACTAGATTAATATTTTTGACTGAATTTAAAACGACTGATCTCATAAATATGTCATAAATACTTACAAAAGATTTAATGCTTGTTATGTTAATGTTTCATGTTATTGTAGTTCTTATAATTCTGTCAAAAATAAGTAAAGTATTTTTATGAAAAAAAAATGTTTATTTTGTTTATAATACATACAGGGTCATTTTGCCATTGCGAATGAAACCACATACTCGTCTTCATCTTTGCTGACATTGTACCAAAAATCACACATTAATAACTAATATTTTCACGAGTAATCCTGGTTTTAGTTATCTGATTATTTGATCATTTTGTACTTTAATGCGAATATGGCGTGTATGGGGGTGTATTTCTGGCTGGAAGTATGATGTTGCCGCTGCGACGAATTCTCTTAGAGTAGTAGTAGTAGCTTTAGGACGTGTAAAATTGGAATAGCTTTTTATTAATATTTATTTTGTTCGAAACTTATACTTTTTTATTTTACATCTACGGCTCAAGTAACTTACTGTAAAGTGTTATTTCCAAGTAGATGAGTATGTGGTTTCATTTAGTAAAGCGTTGTCAAAATGACCCTGTATGTAAATCTACTTGTCTATCAAATATAATCCAGAAACACAGCTGTCACAACTTACCTTTGTACCTGTCACAACTTACCTCGGTATTAGGAGAGTTGTGACAAAGGGAGTAGTTTCAGTTTTCATGGATTTTCTCAGAAATCATATACCTTTTATTTACTTTAATGACTGTTTTAAAAATGGTAAGGACTGAGCTATGATGAGGCATACAGTTCATAATCGTGGTATATTTCTTTCTTGAGATATGTTCATTTAAGTAAAAATTGTCACAACCTTCCTAGGTCTCCCCTATATTGAAACATTAGTCATTCATCTTCTATATTAACCCGTTTTTTTTAATTTAAAATACATATGTTTGAATAAATCTTGTTTTATTTGACCTCTAGAAAGTGTACCTCATGTAAGGATAGATGCCTCTCTAGGTTTCTTTCAGATAGAAACAAACTTGTATTAATTTGAGTATTCTGTCTTTATTATTTACTATAACCTTTATTAAGTAAGTACCAATCAAAGTTAAATCTATACTATTATATAAAGCTGAAGAGTTTGTTTGTTTGTTTGTTTGTTTGAACGCGCTAATCTCAGGAACTACCGGTCCAAACTGAAAAATTCTTTTTGCGTTGGATAGCCCTTTGTTCGTGGAGTGCTATAGGCTATATATCATCACGCTATACCCAATAGGAGCGGGGCAGTAATGGCTAATCTCAGGAACTACCGGTCCAAACTGAAAAATTCTTTTTGCGTTGGATAGCCCTTTATTCGTGGAGTGCTATAGGCTATATATCATCACGCTATACCCAATAGGAGCGGGGCAGTAATGGCTAATCTCAGGAACTACCGGTCCAAACTCAAAAATTCTTTTTGCGTTGGATAGCCCTTTGTTCGTGGAGAGCTATAGGCTATATATCATCACGCTATATTCAATAGGAGCGGAGCAGTAATGGCTAATCTCAGGAACTACCGATTCAAACTGAAAAAATATTTTTGTGTTGAATAGTCCTTTGTTTGTGGAGTATTCAAAATTATATATCATCACGCTATGACCAATAGGAGCGGAGCAGTAATGGCTAATCTCAGGAACTACCGGTTTCAACTGAAAAATTCGTTTTGTGTTGGATAGCCCTTTATTTTTGGACCGCTATAAGCTATATATCATCACGCTATGACCAATAGGAGCGGAGCAGTAATGGCTAATCTCAGGAACTACCGGTTTGAACTGAAAAATCTTTTTGTGTTGGATAGCCCTTTGTTCCTGGAGTGCTATAGGCTATATATCATCATGCTATAACCAATAGGAGCGGAGCAGTAATGAAACATGTTGCAAAAACGGGTAAAATTACGAGTTTTGAGAGCTTCCGTTGCCTGCGCTGCGTAAACGGTTAAAGTTATGCAACAATGATGTATGACGGGATTGTTTCACTTAAAAAGTTCTAAATAATATAACAAAGTCCCCCGCTGCATCTGTCTGCCTTAACGTGTTAAACTCAAAAACTACCTAACGTATTAAGATGAAATTTGGTATGGAGACAGTTTGAGACCCTGGGAAGAACATAGGCTCCCGGGAAACTACTATTTTTATAACGGAAAACTTTAGCCTGAAAAACTTTATAACGCGGGCGGAGCCGCGAGCAAAAGCTAGTCAAAATTATAAAATTACAACAAAAATAGACTACAAATTGGGTTATTTATTTTTAAGATATGACTATAATAAAATAATCACCATTGGCGTTAGCAGCGATTAATTTAAGTAGATATTCAGTATTCTTTATTTATTGAGATCCTTAATTAAGTACTAATTAAATATTAATCAACATTTAAAAATAGTAAGTATAATCTTTTAAGTTCTAAATCATAAAAATGGAGAACACGTAAATTAAAAATGAAACTTTAACTTTAATAATGGTTTCTTATGTTTACGGGAATGTTTTCTTCCGACGTTTTGAAGACTTCGGAGCCTTCGTGGTCACGGGGCGGACTAAGGTATTGGCCATCCGAAAAGTCAAAGTATATCAGAAATTAGCTATTGACGGTCCAATCTACGCAGCATGAGTTCACAGGGACTTGAAGTCTGGCAGCCCGTCTTTTGGGTTACGATTAAATTAAATGTAGAATAGGATCCCAGGCTTCTTCAAGCTTCCAACCATCTTCTCTATTGAAATTAGGATGTTTTTTTAACGTCAATAGCCTTACGAATTATCCTAGACAGAAATCAGTGTACTTTGGCAAGACTTGTTCAATCGCAGATATATGTTGCCTTGGGTCAACTGCTCGCAAAAGTCGATAGGGCAACTATCCTCTTTGGTACGGATACTTGCCCTTTCAATTTGCGAAATCAATAAAAACTATTTAACAATAAAGAGTAATAAATAGTTACATTTAAATAATTATGCATGCTAAGAAACAAAAAATATAACTGAAATCTTAATAATACAAATATTCAACAGAGATTGCTTACTAATATAATTTCAACGCTCGTCAGAGTTTAGCTGCGGAAGATATTTGCTCATATGGTTAAAATACGTGTGCCTACTTCAACGGCTTATGCGGCACGGAGGCCTGTGCGGGGGGCACTTTCGATTATAATCAACCGCTACCACTATCAACAAGCGTATCATAGTGTATTCGAAACTGAGGCATGTATCCGTTTGTGCCAACTATCCGGCTTTTACCTTATTTGTCGCTTTGATATTATAGCCTTGCAGCGTCGACGTCTACTTTCTGTAATATCAAGTACCTAATTAAAACCACAGTAGTCCTATACACTTGTCTACTTCATATATGCAATGTAAGTATTACAATATATTGTAATTATAATGAATATATGTGTAGCATATTTATTACTAGGTGTTGCTCGCGACTTCGTAAAATATATTTCACACTACAAAAGTCCCTAAAACATTATACAATTAGATTAAAAATTCAATTCTTTCCCATAAGAGCAATTTATGTGGATAAAGAGTATTTATGTATATAGACATGCTCTATTCGTGTGGCAAATTTTATCCGAATCCGTTCGGTTGTTTCTGGGTTTACTTCTAACAAAAATACAAATATCCAAATATTTGACATTGTAAACGGAGTAAGGACGTGTGACATACGATTTCCTACATGTACACTTCAAGGACAATATCAATTCTATTTACTTTATATGCATTTAGCGTGTTTATCTAGGCAGATCGATTTCAAGTACTGTTCAAGATGGACGCGGGCACTAGTGTGATTACGCAAACAATTCTTCTAATTATTGTTGTAGTATTTACTGCAATCTATTTCTTTTTCAAGAAAAATTATAATTATTGGAAAAACCGAGGAATACATTATGAAGAACCCTTTTTAATTTTTGGCAATTTGTCGTATGTGATGAGAAAAAGTTCGTGGCAAATGTTTAAAGATTGGGGGAAGAGGAACTCGAGCGATTACTACGGTATATTTTTGGGCTGGAAACCTGCATTGATTATTCAATCGCCGGAGTATGCTAAGATGATTTTGGTTAAAGATCACCATCATTTTCTCGATAGATACTTATATAGCTCATATGATTCGGATCCGCTGGGCTCTCTAAATGTATTCAGTGTCAAGGTAAATTCCGTTTAAATAAGTAATTTGTAGCAATATAAATTTACAATGTTATAATTGTGAAAGCTTGTTAAGGGGTTAGCATGAAGCTTGTTAAGGGGTTAGCATGTTTGTTAATTATTAAATCGTATATCGCTGAATACATTAAAACAAAATTATATAGTCCAAGGGCTGGAATAACTAATAAGCAATTTTTTATTTGAAAAAGTGCACAGTGGAACTTTTAGTTGAGTAGATCCGCGATCAACATCTAGTTCATTATAAATTTTCAAATTCCTGATTATGGGATAATGCGCTAACTTTGTGGTCTCAGGGCCAAACATTTGTGGTGTATTTTTTCTAATTCGTAGACGGCAACTTTCTGACTTAACTGTATTTACTTATTAAAAATAACTTTTACGTTCTGTTTATGTTATAATACATGCACCCGCGATGTGTTGGATAATAATTATATAATTATATGTTAATGCTTATTTTTTGTGATTTCAGTCACCTTTATGGAAAAATATAAGACAAGAGTTGACCCCAATGTTCACATCTAACAGGTTAAAAGTACTGACGGAACTAATGAACGTTAATGCAAAACATCTAGTGAACAAAATACAAAGGGATTACATTGATAAACGCGAGCCAGTCAACCTTAAGGTAACAGTGCATTTTATGGTAGTATCATGGCATATCTAAAAATAGCAGTAAAGTAGAGCGCAGAGCGACGATGCATCTCTCGAGTAACAACGCAATTAAGCAGTTTTAATTTTCCAAACTTAAGAAGTTTTACGGTTTTGAAATTTTAATTTAAAATTAAACTATCTATAATCTATACTATTATATAAAGCTGAAGAGTTTGTTTGTTTGTTTGAACGCGCTAATCTCAGGAACTACCGGTCCAAACCGAAAAATTCTTTTTGCGTTGGATAGCCCTTTGTTCGTGGAGTGCTATAGGCTATATATCATCACGCTATACCCAATAGGAGCGGAGCAGTAATGGCTAATCTCAGGAAATACCGGTCCAAACTGAAAAATTCTTTTGCGTTAGATAGCCCTTTGTTCGTGGAGTGCTATAGGCTATATATCATCACGCTATACCCAATAGGAGCGGAGCAGTAATGGCTAATCTCAGGAACTACCGGTCCAAACTGAAAAATTATTTTTGCGTTGGATAGCTCTTTGTTCGTGGAGTGCTATAGGCTATATATCATCACGCTATACCCAATAGGAGCGGAGCAGTAATGGCTAATCTCAGGAACTACCGGTCCAAACTGAAAAATTCTTTTTGCGTTGGATAGCCCTTTGTTCGTGAAGTGCTATAGGCTATACATCATCACGCTATATTCAATAGGATTGGAGCAGTAATGGCTAATCTCAGGAACTACCGATTCGAACTGAAAAATTCTTTTTGGGTTGAATAGTCCTTTGTTTGTGGAGTGCTCAAAGTCATATATCATCACGCTATGACCAATAGGAGCGGAGCAGTAATGGCTAATCTCAGGAACTACCGGTTTCAACTGAAAAATTCGTTTTATGTTGGATAGCCCTTTATTTGTGGACCGCTATAAGCTATATATCATTACGCTATGACCAATAGGAGCGGAGCAGTAATGGCTAATCGCAGGAACTACCGGTTTGAACTGAAAAAATCTTTTTGTGTTGGATAGCCCTTTGTTCCTGGAGTGTTATAGGCTATATATCATCACGCTATGACCAATAGGAGCGCAGCAGTAATGAAAAATGTTGCAAAAACGGAGAAAATTATTAGTTTTAAGAGCTTCCGTTGCCTGCGCTGCGTAAACGGTTAAAGTTATGCAACAATGATGTATGACGGGATTGTTCTACCTTAAAAGTTCTAAAAAATATATTATAAAACAAAGTCCCCCGCTGCATCTGTCTGTCTGAACGTGTTAAACTCAAAAACTACCCAACGTATTAAGATGAAATTTGGTATGGAGACAGTTTGAGACCCTGGGAAGAACATAGGCTCCCGGGAAACTACTACTTTTATAACGGAAAACTTTAGCCTGAAAAACTTTATAACGCGGGCGGAGCCGCGGGCAAAAGCTAGTACTATTATTTAAAGCTGAAGAGTTTGTTTGTTTGTTTGTTTGAACGCGCTAATCTCAGGAACTACCGGTTCAAACTGAAAATATATTTTTGTGTTGGATAGCCCTTTGTTCGTGGAGTGCTATAGGCTATATATAATCACGCTATGACCAATAGGAGCGGAGCAGTAATGGCTAATCTCAGGAACTACGGGTTTGAATTGAAAAAATCTTTTTGCGTTGGATAGCCCTTTGTTCGTGGAGTGCTATAGGCTATATATCATCACGCTATGACCAATAGGAGCAGTGCAGTAATGCCTAATCTCAGGAAATATCGGTTCGAACTAAAAAAATATTTTCTGTTGGATAGCCCTATGTTCCTGGAGTGCTATAGGCTATATATCATCACGTTATGACCAAAAGGAGCGGAGCAGTAATGAAACGTGTTGCAAAAACGGGGAAAATTTATTAGTTTTGAGAGCGTCCGTTGCGTAAACAGTTAAAGTTATGCAACAATGATGTATGACGGGATTGTTCCTCTTAAAAAGTTCTACAAACTTATATTATAAAACAAAGTCCTCCACTGCATCTGTCTGCCTGAACGTGTTAAACTCAAAAACTACCTAACGTATTAAGATGATATTTGGTACTGAGACAGTTTGAGACCCTGGGAAGAACATAGGCTCCCGGGAAAATATATAGCGTGACTTTTATTACGGAAAACTTTAGCACGTAAAACTTTATAACGCGGGCGGAGTCGCGGGAAAAAGCTAGTTGTTAA
Organism: Manduca sexta; assembly: GCF_014839805.1. NCBI lineage: Eukaryota > Metazoa > Arthropoda > Insecta > Lepidoptera > Sphingidae > Manduca > Manduca sexta. Next base: position 6,023,048 of record NC_051142.1, on the reverse strand, counting down.
TATAAATATGAAAATATAATATTTACAAGACAGTTTTAGTAATAGACATAAAAATTTGTCCTATTATAAATCAGCACATTTTTCTAAATTAAATTTTGAAAATGAAGTTGATTTGTCCAGGAGTTATTTTCTATGTACGCGTCAGACACTGTGGGGTACACGGTGTTCGGTATCCACGTGAGCGCACTGAACGACCCCTCCTCGCCGCTCTGGTACATCACCAAGCACATGGTCAAGTGGACCTTCTCGCGCGGCTTCGAGTTCACCATGATCTTCTTCTTGCCGTTTATTGCTAGAACGTTACGGTAAGCTATGAGTTTTATTTATTGAAAATTAAATTTATGTTTGTTAATCATCCAAGCAATATTCAAAGTAATAAAAAAACCACTTAATTTTTTTGTTATTAATAATTGTGATATAGAAGAAAAAATATATTCCAGATTAACATTATTCTCACAACCAGCGACCGAATATGTTCAAAAGTTATTTTGGGGCACTGTTAAAGAGCGTCAATCTAATGGAAAGACATCTGATAAAGATTTAGTTAATCATTTACTACGGTTGAAAGAGGATTTGAAGTTACCTGCCGAAGCTGGTTCACGTATGTACTGCTTTCTAACCTTCTCTGCTGGTTAAGTGAGTAAATATTTTCTTAAGTATTATTTTCAGAGTTTTAAACTTACAAAATATTCATAGATTTTAAACTTTACGCACTTTTCGTATTTAAACGATATCTAAGAGGACCTTTTACACTGTTTTGAAATTGTCGACCTAAGTATATAGCACATGAGTTCATGTGCAGTGCTGTATCTCTACAAGTAGTACTACTAGTGCTACAAGACAGAAACTAGGGACAAACTCAGATGCCGTTACTTGGCATCACGCGACGCTTAAATTAGATTACCGTTTGTGTCCCCTATCGACTATTGTTTATTATTTGCAGAATTGGCGGAAGACATGATGCTTGCTCAAGCGGCAGTGTTTATATTTGGCTCGGTTGACACGTCTTCGACTACCCTCAGTTATTGTTTGCAAGAGCTGGCGCATCATCCAGAGGAACAGGTATTGTGTTACCACTAGTTAACGAAATATTATAATTCAAATTGAAACGGTATCAATAGCTTATGATTTCGCTAACAACTGTGTAGAATGTAATGAATTTACGTTAAAGGAAATATACTACTGCCACCTCAAGAGGTGTCGTGTGGCTGATCGGTTGGTTCTGTTGTTTCTTTTATTTTTTAAAATATTTATTTAATACTAGAGAGATATAAATTGTGTTAACTCTTTTTATAAATCAATTATATCTATGTCAAATTATTTTTATGTTATCAAAATTATATCTATCTTTCAGTAAATGATTTCCTAAAAACAAAAAATAATACGGAATCTTCAATAAGTTAAACCAAAATAGCGCGATTAATTGCTGTCTCTGGAATTTGCAATCATTGGTCTTGGTTGGAAAAAGGGCTATAAAATCAATTACTTAAAGCTGTGGAAATAATTAATGTGTTGTAAAATAACATTAACATATAATAGTATTGTGTCGACGCATGTTATATTCCAAGTCCCGTGATACTTAGAGGTCGAACATGATTTGCGCTCCAAGTAGGTTACGATATATTTGTGGAAGAGTCAAAGAGCAATAATGTTTTAATAATGTATGTACCGAAGCTATTTCTACAAGTTCAACAAAGGTGACATTATCTCGTATAAATGCAATTTTATTATTTGCATATAATTTATTATTTTGTTAGTGTAGACACGTATTGTGGTTTGTAATTAATTCTATACACATTACGCACATATTTGGGGTTTATTGATATGCATTCCTTCAATTTAAATTGCTTTTAATTTAAATATAACTATATAATTACTAACAAAAAGCTAATCCTTTTTTATTGTTGCATTGGTACATATTATAATATTATGTACTCTTAGGTCCTATTTTCATAAAATATCCGGCCCGCCTCTATATGTTTAGAATTTTTATTTTTTACAAGTTAATTAATCTAGGTCAAAATATAATAAATTTGAGAGTCAAACACAAAGACCGGTTAAGGTAAATTAAGATTAAGAATATTTATAAGTTCTTCGTCTAATCATTATGTTTTTGGTTTCCAGGAGAAACTCTATGAAGAAATTGATAAAAAAGTAAAAGAGTCAGGCAATGATGTCTTGAATTATACAGATTTGATGGAACTTAAATATCTTTCGGCTTGTATTCTCGGTATGCAACAAGTTTTCTCAAAAGTCCATGACGAATTGTATATCATGAACACATTGTTAAATGTTAAGCGATAAATACTTTTATAAGATTACAGGGATTCTTTTTGTTCTTTGGTAATTAAAGTGCTACGAATATTAACCTAATGGGATATTGGGTCTCCCTACGGAGATATTTATATAAAAATATTTTTTAGGCATATAAAGTAGCTGATAGGATTTTAAGACGACGTAACTTTCTATCAGGGAAAGAATTTTTAAAATCAGATCAGTAGTGACATAGATTACCAACCTTACCCAAATTCACAAACATTACCCCACTGACTTATAACTTACATTGTATCGTCCTTGGATGAATGACATGACATAATGTGTTACTTTCCAGAAACTTTAAGAAAGTACCCTCCTGTGCCACATATAGACAGAGCATGCCATACAGATTACCAATTAAACAACGATGTACTTATTGAGAAAGGCACGCCGGTGTTCGTGAACGTGGTCCATATTCACTACAACGAGGAATATTATCCGGAACCGGAAAAGTGGCGACCGGAACGCATGCTTAACATGGCGGACAACGATAACAGGGACTTTACATTCTTGCCATTTGGCGAGGGACCTCGATTCTGCATAGGTATGCTAGAGAATTCATATATGTACAGTGTAAAGTAGGAAAGGAACAAATGAGGAGCTACTTTAATAGAAGTATTTAATGTATGTAGTATTTAACGTATGCCTTTTTGAAATTGCGTTAATAAATGAAACCATGTTATCTTGATAAAAATTATCAACGAAGAACGAATATTTTTAACAAAAATTCTGGTTTTGAGTTACTGATTTTTTGATCATTTTGAAGTTTGGTGCCAGTTTGACGCCTGCATTATTTTTTCTTGCCGTTTTGTCGAGCCGTCGATCGAGCGATGAATTAGTTTTAAAATTAAGTCCGTTGGCAAGTGGATGGTAAAGTTAGGAACGGAATTCCAAAAAAAAACGACAACGAAAGTTCATACATTGATGCATAATTTTGCGGGAATATTATGCTACATTAAAACCATGATAAAAGTTAATACGTGTTTCGAATGGTAGAGGTTTAAACAAGAGTGTATACGATAAAAAAATGATTAAATTATTCCATTTTCATTACGCAATTAAAGTAGGTACGCTGCGAATGTATTAAACATTAATGATTACTCATTAGCATCGTTGAAAACATCTGGTTGAACATTATGGAATTCAGATATATTTTAATTTCGTGGTTGATTTACGCGCTGAACTATTAAATTAATGACTTTATTTTATGTTGAAGCTACAAACAGAATTAAATTATTTTATGACTTTATGACTTAGGGATTTTCATTGTATGACTCTACTATTCTTAGAGCAACACCTCCAAGGACTGCGATGGACTGTAGTTTAAAAAGTCTATGGTTCAATTTCCTGTTCGAACAAAACTAGATTAAGTTTTTACTAACACAATTTGGTTTCGCCGAAACATTTAACAGGTAGTGGCTCCGTCTATATATTGGAGTGACAAAATTAAAAATTAAAAGAAGCGTGGTAATTGAACATACCCAACAGAACACATGAACAAGATTTCTGGCGTCGAAATTTCTATAGAGTATAAAAATAAATTACGCCTCATCATACCACGGGACGGATATGAGTCAACGAATTGGGATGCACTACACATATCTAGTCTTTTCTTATTTAGTTAGAAATGTCAGCTTATGTATGATGTATATAATAACTTTACTCTCTTCAATTCCAGGTTAAAGAAACTTTTATATTTATTACCAAGAATATATAACTTCGGAATGTTAGATTTGTTTTGGGATAAAGTCTGAGTACTTTTCCATTACTGTATTTGTTTTATTAATGTTCAATGTTTGTAGGAAAGCGTTACGGGTTGATGCAAATTCGCGCGGCAATGGTGCAGATGGTTCAGAAGTATAAATTCGAGCCGGCGGTCGGGGAGCCTTACCAAATCGACTCAGATCCTTACAGTGTCCTCTTATCGCCCAAAAGTGGAGGGCGTGTTACGTTTGTTCCACGCAGTAATGAAAAGAATGTTTAATATATCGTTACTTGTGATTTATGTCTTGTTTTTTAACATTTTGTTTGTGAATCATTAAAATATTTTGACTGTTGATTTCATTTCTTTGAACGTGTTAATAATATATATAATGATAATATATATTAAACCTCTAACAAAGTTTTGCAAAAATCAATCACGTTGTTTTATTTATACATCGCATTCCGAATTAGTTTTCCCAGATATTAATCTGGTTTCTTAAGTATTAATAACTTTATAATGACTCCTTATGACTTATTAAATGAGATTTTTTAACTCATTGCAGATGTAGAGTGTTTTCTCATTTGAAGAACTTTGGTCCGAAGTCAGAAACAATCAACGAATTGTGAATCCTTATAATACTTAGTCTGGCCATAAATACTGTTACACTTAATTATAAAAAAATATTACATTTGAATTTCGAATCTGTCATTTTTATACGATTGTTCATTGTGTTTTCTCATTTTGGCGCCAATACATTGTAAAATATTTTGCGATATTAAAATGGTGTGGGGTGATAAAGAGAACCGAATCGCTGTGATAGCATTACACAAAGTAGGTATGGAGCCAAATGCAATTTTTAAAACTCTCCATACACTTGGTATTAGTAAAATGTTTGTGTACCGGGCTATTAATAGGTACAATGAGACCTCCTCTGTTTGTGACAGAAAAAGATCTGGCCGTCCACGTAGTGTTCGTACGAAAAAGGTGGTCAAAGCAGTAAGGGAAAGAATTCGAAGAAATCCTGTCCGAAAGCAAAAGATTTTATCTCGGGAAATGAAGATAGCACCTAGAACCATGTCGCGTATTTTAAAAGATGACTTAGGACTTGCAGCCTATAAGAGACGCACTGGCCATTTCTTAACTGATAATTTAAAGAAGAATAGGGTGGTAAAATCGAAACAACTACTGAAGCGGTACGCAAAGGGAGGTCACAGAAAAATTTTGTTTACGGATGAGAAAATTTTTACAATTGAGCAACATTTTTAACAAACAAAATGACCGTATTTATGCTCAAAGCTCTAAGGAAGCTTCCCAATTAGTCGACAGAGTGCAACGTGGACATTATCCGACTTCAGTGATGGTTTGGTGGGGTGTTAGCTATGAAGGAGTGACTGAGCCATATTTTTGTGAAAAAGGTATCAAAACATCGGCACAAGTGTATCAAGATACCATTCTTGAGAAGGTAGTTAAGCCCCTTAACATCACCATGTTCAATAACCAAGTATGGTCCTTCCAGCAAGACTCGGCGCCGGGTCATAAAGCTCGGTCCACGCAGTCTTGGTTGGAATCGAACGTTTCGGACTTCATCAGAGCTGAAGACTGGCCGTCGTCTAGTCCCGATCTTAATCCGCTGGATTATGATTTGTGGTCAGTTTTAGAGAGTACAGCTTGCTCTAAACGCCATGATAATTTGGAGTCCCTAAAACAATCTATACGATTGGCAGTGAAGAATTTTCCCATGGAAAGAGTGCGTGCTTCTATTGATAACTGGCCTCATCGTTTAAAGGACTGTATTGCAGCCAATGGAGACCACTTCGAATAAGCTTTTTATATTTTTAATTGTTTTATATTTATGTATTAAACTGACACACTGTAAAAGTAATAAATGTTATTTGCAGTTAACAATTTTCTTTTTTCTTTATTACAATATTTATGGCAAGACTAGGTAGTTATATAATCCTTGCATACAAATATTCCTGAGCATACACTGATTAATTTATTCGAAGTTGAAGTATACCTATACTCATATACCTATTTAATTCAATTCCTAATATACAGTAAATATATAATTCAGCTTTGGTTTTCGCACAAAAGCAAAATATGTCAGTAATATCTTCATTCCCCATTAAGTAGCCGAATACCGAAAGTTTGGTTCTGACAGGCGTTCTCGTATAAAAATAACCCAACGGAGTAATAATCGATTATCGCCCTGCCTCTTGTCTCTGTCATAAATTTATGTACCGCTTTATTTCTCAAGAAGGAAAAAGGGCTGCTGGAAAAAGTGTGTGGTATGTTTACGAAATAAGTCGAAAAAATCTCTTAAGGTGGTAGCTCAAGGTCCATTTTCATACATTTTGTTTCGGCTTTAATCTGGGTAACTAAACAAGTATTGGCAAGTAAAGAATTTAAATTCACGTCTAGTTAGTGATTAGTTCTCGCAGTTGAAAGAAAAACGTAAAAATAATTAATAATCATGGATATTTCGGCCTTTAAAATTTAATATGATGAAATTTTAAAGGCAGAAATATCCATGATTATTAATTATTTTTACATTTTTCTTTCAACTGCGAGAACTAATCACTAACTAGACGTGAATTTAAATTCTTTACTTGCCAATACTTGTTTAGTTACCCAGATTAAAGCCGAAACAAAATGTATGAAAATGGACCTTGAGCTACCACCTTAAGCGTTATGTTTAAAAATATTTGATTATGATCGTGACTAAAATCTTTAGTTGGAAATAAATAATAACAAATGATTTATTTGTAAATAGTTTTGTATACACCAATGTTTAACTTGTATAGATGGCAGTAAAAAAATTTATAAAATATTCCTTAGGCAATTTTGTTGCAATATTTGCTCCAAAATCGTTAGTCAATTAGCGATGGTTGTTTATTACCAGTTATTTTCATTTGTCCTAATTATTAAAAACAAAGCCAAATACTAGCCTCGAAAGTAAATTAGCTCGTCATTCATGAGTTCGATTCTCAACCTAATCCGATGAGATTTCAATTAAACATTAAATCAGATCAATTGAACAAAGTTTATTCTGAGAAGGAAAATTTACACGAGAAATTATCTGTAGAGCTACTGAGATGCCTAAAATGTAATACACACGGTAGATTTATAAGATCCGGCGTCGGTGAATGATAGATGGCTCGGGTTCACATAATCCAGATACATTATTGTTCGATATATTATGTGTCTCTGAAAGCGTAACACCAGTAATGAGTATATGTATTTCATATTTATGTGATGTGCTTAAGGATTTGTGGTCTTAATACTTTTATTTCAATAACATACAGCCATTACAAGGTACACTCAGTTCGATACATTATGTAGTTATAGAGTGCCTCGGTGGCGTCGAAGTATTGCATGTTGTAGTATGACTACTGTTATGAGGGCTGGGGTTCGAATTCCGGGTCGGGCAAAGTGATTTGTGTTATTACCAGGTATAAGCCAGGAGTTTGGAATTAGTGCCCGACGTGGCAATAGGCTCGTCCTTTATCGCATTAAAGGACGTAACACATATGGAAAAAGTGGATAGTTGGTAACGTCTCCGCCTACTCATAGAGTCGTATAAAATGTTCATTTTTCCCTGCGGCTGAGGACGACCGAGGTACGGTATTGGATCAATTAGGAAAGTACTGTATGTGATCGTGTGCTAACAGTATTTTTTAGTTATTATCATAAATGAGATCATCAGTCATTCTGTAGTCAGTATGATGTTTGTTCGATCATTAAGAATCATTTGGTCTTTAAGAATAGTATTTCTAATTAAAACGCCTTTTGAGAACAGGTTTCATGATGATAAAGAACAGCTATATTTACACACACGACGAGAATTAAAATATAAAATTTTACCGAGAAAGTATTTTAACCAGGAACACATTTTTTATAAATCCTCCATTTTCATCCTTTTCTGTTATAATTCTATCCTATGTTCATACTTAGCGTTCAAGATATCCTTACTCTAACTTCCATCATAATCGATTTAAAGTTTTACTTTCATCCCCTTGGGCGATTTAAATGTTAATTATCTAATCTCCATATCCTTCCCGTTAAATTATTTTCACAAACTTTAAAGTAATAATTTGTTAGCTTTTTGCCTTTTCTTGGTGCTTGAAGAAGAAAACAATAGGTACTTTAGGATATAATATATTGGGATATAAATTAATTTCAAAATTATTTTCTTTAATATCTAGGGATAGTGCCTTTCCTCTATATTTTACAATTTAAACAGTAATAAGATCCTCCTGATTGCTTTATAAAAGTGTAATTGGTACCTACCAGATAAGATACATCGAGTATGCCTTGTATCACACTTGCACATTCACAAGCAAGTTGATAAATTGTCATAATTAATGGAAAAGAGAGATAGAGTCAAGTAATATGTATTATTTGCAGAGGAGATCGTCACTCATAAATAATACTAATTCATGTACATACATAATTGTATCAACTATAAAATAAAATACATATTCTAAAATAAAATGCCTACAGTCTGCCAGTACATACCAGCCTGTTTTTGTATACTTAACCAACGTTTTACAAATAGACGCGCCATAGACTAACAAAATTGCACATTAAAACAGCGTACTATTTACTTATAGTCATATAACTGTACAGCTCTAGCAGCTCATTGATACGGCCCGAGCGTCGATCGCCGCGCCGCGCCGTCGCCATGACAGTCGAATAAAATACATTTATTACTTAAAAAACAAGTATTTAAATTATTTTTTAACTTATTTTTAAGTTAAATAGTATATAATTATTACTAACGTATGAAATGAAACTTTTTTTCATTCGCAGTTGCAGTATAATTTGTTCATCGTCTAAAAATACAGGAAGGAATTTTATTTACAAAAATACAAAAAGTTAGTAAGCCGACTAGCCGCGATAGTGGTTGGAGGTTGACAAGTGAATGTCGGGTAATACCTTGCTTTCGTCTTGCCAGTATTGAGTTCGGACAACGTATCTATGTAATAAAAACATAAAAAAAAACAAAATAACACTTAGTGCTTAACTGTTTATTGCTATGAATTTAGAATTTTCCTTGTGTAATTGTTAAAATTAATTCGACGTGCATTTTAATTCGTTTTCGAAATATTAATAATGTAGAATAAGTTTTTAACTTAAACTTGCCCAAGTTGCTTGAGCTGAATACAACTAAAATTTTCAACTTTCAACGCAAATGCTTCAATTTACAACTATTAATTTAGTGTAACTTTTACAATGATACCATGCTTAAGTTTCAAGGCATAATCACTTCAATTCTAAATTTTATTATATTACATTTCGTGATTTAAAATTAACGTTTATTTTAATTCAATACTAAAATCCTCACTTCTTTATCTGCAGAGCTACTAATTGCCGTGTGTTCGGCTTTATGAGGTTCTGCAAGATATCGCTCATTAATTATTGCCAAGTATGGCTTAAAAAGGCCGGCATAATTCTATTGACTTGCTAGGGTTAATCTTTTCTGTTGTAAATAATATATGTTCTGAATTATTTATAAAATTAAGTAAAAAAAAGGTGTAATTGACACGAGTGTTTATTTCTGAGTAAGTAACTAAGCATACAAAAAAAAAACAACATTGAAATATCTATAAAAATGGAACACATTAAAAAATAATAGTCACAATAAAGGTTACATTCTACAACAATTTCTCATCACTCGACACTCTATCCACACCCTACTACAGCTATAATCAGGTGCAGCGGAGTGACTGTGTACCCGTATAAAAAAAACTGTAGATTTTTAATTACCTGGTACAAAAACCGTGACATTTCGACGTTTCAAAGTATACAAAGGAATCTGTAAAAATGCTTTCTATACTGATTTATGTTGACCCAGTTACAAGGAGAGCATGTTTCCAATTTAATTAATTCCCGTTCGCAATCCCAAAGGACAGGAGAGCACTAAAGTACGAAGATTAGTTAATCTGTTTAATAGATGTGATTTAAGTGATCAATTTATACGACGTTTATTTAATACTATTGTATTACTTACATTATTAATGTGAGCACAATTAATTATTTTTTTTCATTCGAAGCAGATTTTTTTTATGAAGTTGCTACAATAAGAAACAAGAAAATTTTATTTTGTCGTGTATTTTTAAATGTTAAACAGCGATTAACGGTAAAATCTGATTTCATATGTACTCTCTAAATAAGACAAAAAACATTTTTATCGTGCATACAGATAAATACGATTTTATACCTACTTTAAGACAATCAACATTAGGAAGAAAATAACATAGAATAACCATAAGCCATAAGTTCTTATAGACAGTAAAATTGTACATAAGTAAAGTTTTAGACGCCGCGCAGACGCTATCGCGATATAAATTTGACTCGTCCTCCACTTTTTGGCGCTAACAAAACGCTGTATGGGTCGGGGTTAATTTCGTAGGGCTCCTCGGGTGTTGGCGCGAATTTGAACTTGTGAACCATCTGAGATAAACATGCGCGAATCTGCATCAAACCGTATCGCTTACCTGCAAATAAATGTTTGAAGTTAATAATAAAAATAATAGGTAAGTCGGTTACTAAAAAAACTGCTTTCCGGGTGCAAGCAATAAGCATAAGAAACGACTCGGACGGCCACTGGTCTTAAGGCACAATTTTCGTCGTAGAGCATTTTCTTATATCGTTATTCGGACTGAAGAACACTTTATAATACTTCATATAATTTGTGGTACAGAGATATAAGGTATATTTTTGTCACATGGCGTGATTTTTTACTACATTTAAATAACGAGGAACTTACTCCGGTAGTAATAAAAGAAAAACATTTTATAAAAACCTTAAATAAAGTTCAAGTTAATTCTTTAGTAAATTGTTTAAAAATTGCGCTATTAATTCTTCAAATAATGGATTTAATAAAAAAAAAACAATGAATCTTTAAATGTGTCCAAAGTTCATATTTTTATACAAAAATATTTCTGGTGCCATTTTTGAAAATATGAAGACGAATATCCAGAACTTTGTGCCCATTAAAGCCGAAAAGCATTTATTTTTTAAAACGTCCGCATTAAAACCTGAAGTCAAATGGCTTCACTTAACAAGATCAAATGCAATGATTTTAACCGAAGAGAATTATCATATAATTTAAAACTTTGTTTATCGTGAAATATCTTATTGCAGTAGGTTTGTAGCGTATACGTGATACATATTATAATTATCTTTGGGTACACATTCTTTATGCTTCTAAACATCATCGCTTTATCATAACCATTTTTCTTTTTCTTCATATTCGCCACTTATTTAACTGTTTCGCATTGTTATATTTTGTAAAAGGTGGCGAACCTACTTAGCTATACTGAGTGCGATACTTAGATAGAAAAACCACATAAGTTCAATTCCTATACATAAGTACATACATAACATCACGCATTTATCCCCGAAGGGGTATGCAGAGGTGCAACTAGGGCACCCACTTTTCGCCATCCCATGACGTGATAGGGGGCGAGCCTATCGCCATATCGGGCACAAATTTCAGACTCCGGGCTGATACTGAGCAGAAAAACCCAAATATCACTTTGCCCGACGCGGGATTCGAACCCAGGACCTCAGAGCGCTATTGTACCGGGCATGCAATACAACTACGCCACCGAGGCAGTCAATTCCTATATTGTTACATATTATATACCCGCGAAATCCCCGGGATTGTTAAGTGTTATTCGACAACCGTTAAATCTAAAAATGAAAGCTCTTCATAGCTTCTTTCCTTACAATGAGCCTAAGTGCGCGTCCACCAGTGTACAGGCACCTAAAAAAATCCTAAACATATTCAAAACTTCATCATAACAACTGCCTTTCGTGTCCTTGTCATGATTTCCCTTAAAAATCCTTTTGTATCCTTTAAATAAACCACAAAAGATTTTAAAAACAAAAACTTCTGCGACTAGTTCTGTACCTGACGACATGTGCTATAGCATAATGTTGGCGACTACTCATCAATCGAATAATTCAGCTCTAAAAATTTAAAATATTACTATTACGTTATACTTAATGTCAAGTGCAGTGCAGTTAATTTCCCATTCTAGGATAAAATATGTAGTTGTGCCAGCCTGAAGATTTATTTATGTTACAAACAAAAAATACAGAATGAAATGGGATACTGATCTTTTGGTGCGCTACCAAGATTAGTGCTTAGGGTTTTTTAATGAGTGCCGCTCATATATCATTCATTTTCGTTTTTGTCAGCTGCTTCTATGGGCTATGTCGGAACCAACTAGTGGAGGCTTTAACGGAAGTCATGTAATTTTGTTGGCTAATTAAAGAATTAAGAAATTGTAATAATACATACCGATACAGAAATGTGGACCTTCTCCGAAAGGTATGAACGTATAATTCCGATTGTCGTTGTCCGACATATTCATCATACGCTCTGGGTTCCATTTCTCCGGCTCCGGGTAATATTCCTCATTGTAGTGGATGCCTATCACGTTTACAAACACCGGCGTACCCGCTTCTATGAGCAGGTTGTCGTTGAGTTGGTAGTCTTTGGTACAGCATCGGTCTAAGTGTGGTGTCGGAGGATATTTCCTCAGTGTTTCTAAAATGTTGAAATTTATTAAAGGTTAAGTGTGAAGTTTTGTATTTATAAATCTGGCTTTATATTTTTTGTATTTACCATGTATACAAGCTGTCAGGTACTTCAGTTCCATTAATTCATCATAATTTAAAACATCCTTGCCGGCCCTTTTGAAGGCCTCATCAATTTCCTGGTACAGTGTTTCCTGAAAAAAAAATTGTTATAGACACATAAAAGATATTTGACATATCTAAATAAATGTTAAATGGGTCAAAAATAGTATTAAAGGAATGCGAATAGAATTTGCAACGCTCTAAAGACTCATTCAATATATTCCACAGACTTGTAGTAACATTTTTATATATTAGTAGACCTATTAATTGGACATAACAAAAGTTAAAACTAAAGCACGTCGCCATGTTCTCGTAAAATGTATAATTAATTGCTTATACGGGCACGATGACTTTAAAACGAAAACGCAAAAGTGGTGCTCCCGGTTATTATTTAACAAATCAGGTATTTTAATTTCATGGTCTCGCTATAGTTTAAAATCATAGTTTATATAAAGAAAACGACAACACAATCATGTTTACCGCAGAAGTTGCTTCTCTATTGTTTGTAAAATATCACACGCACACCAATGATTAAAGGTAATCTTAAATTATTTTATGACCGCAGCCTGTTTTTCCAGTTTTTCATACATAAAATCTGCTGTTTAACAATGGTTAGTAACCAAGAAGAATAACAAGACAGTCATTATATTTATGTCCGTGCAAAGTAAAAATCTTTTTTATTACTTATTTTTTACTCAATGACGCACTCAGTTAAACTTGCTGAGTACAGAACAATAGGGAGGAACATGAGTGTATTATTATTTTATATTAGCTTATTTGGGTGTATTCCTTATAGTACGAGATCCCGCTGCAGAATTAGTGCACTCATCGAGTATATGTTAAAAACTACATTCTTACACATATTTATGCTTAGAAGAATATATATCTACTAGGTTGCCTATTAAAACTTGGCCGCTAATATTTTTAATTAAATTATTGTTAATTGATTTTTCGGAAAACATTTCATTCATTTGTTTTTCAAATAAAATATCGTCCACTTCATGACAATACACATAAAGACTGAAAAACCACGGTTGCCGTTGCGCACTTGGCCGCACCTCTTCGCAGCCAGGTGTAAGCAGGTATGACTATGATATATTTACTCGTTCATAATGTATATTTATTAGCTATACATCAAATTAAAGCTGATTTTTTTCTGTTGATCATGATACACGGTTGCCTAATTAAATCTGGCTGCCAACAAGTGAGCATTTTTACATTGTGGTAATTTTTACATTTATCATTTTGAGAAGACTTTTTTTTGGAGTATTTATTAAGTTGTATTTACTATTGTTTTAACTGGTGGTTGAGAACACTATCATCAGGCGCATGCACAATGGCTCAAAAGTGTCGTACAGCTGATACTCGCTATCCTTTTCTGACTGGTAATATTACGCGCTAGCTCTCTTTCACTCTACCTTCAATATTTATCATTTTTAAGAGTCAGCAACCCTTATTTGCGGCCAGATTTAATTAGGCAACCGTGTATCAAGATCAACATAAAAAAATCAGCTTTAATTTGATGTATAGCTAATAAATATACATTATGAACGAGTAAATGTATCATAGTCATACCTGCTTACACCTGGCTGCGAAGAGGTGCGGCCAAGTGCGCAACGGCAACCGTGGTTTTTCGGAGTCTTTATGTGTATTGTCATGAAGTGGACGATATTTTATTTGAAAAACAAATGAATGAAATGTTTTTCGAATAATCAATTAACAATAATTTAATTAAAAATATTAGCGGCCAAGTTTTAATAGGCAACCTAGTAGATATATATTCTTCTAAGCATAAATATGTGTAAGAATGTAGTTTTTAACATATACTCGATGAGTGCACTAATTCTGCAGCGGGATCTTAGACTATTTACCCATAATTCATAGTCGTATTATTAGCCAATATTCTAAACGAGGCGTAAGTTATTAACAACAACTACCTGTATTTCAGGGTGGTGAGCCAACTCGTGAAGGCAGTAACTGATGGTTGTAGAAGAAGTCTCTATCGAACCCAATATAAATACTGCTGCTTGAGCCATCATTAGGTTTTCGGCCAAATCTGCAAGGGCAAAAGATTAGAAATCATTATTTTTTATAGGCATAAGCGTATATTTGCATAACCACATCTAAAATACTTATATTTCGTAAGAAGTTAGTCAATATTAATTGTAAAATATATATATATTTATCTATAAAAAAAAATCTGCGGTTTTAATAGTGTAACTACATGTACCTGAATCAGCGTCGGCGGGCAATTTGAGATTCTGCTTCATTTGCAGTAAGTGGTGAACCAGGTCCTTGTCGGACAGCTTGCCGGCAGCTTTGCGTTCATTGACAGTATCCCAAAATAGTTTTTTCACATAGTCCGTCGCTGGGTCTGAGAAGAATGTCAATCTGTAATAATATTTTTTGTGATTAATTTACTAAGTCCTAAAAGCTTAGAAGTATTCTAATCGTTATTTTTGATACAAGATTTATATAAATTTTCTTTAAATATTTTATCTAAAAATGAGTAGGAATTTTGATTTCTATTGAAACTAATCTATCAAATTTAAAGAAACATAAGATGTAAATATATTGACAGTCGCTGTGATGCGAATTCACAGATAAATATTAGAAGTAAAAGGATTGTGACCATTACATATTGTGATTGCTCTACATTTTGCATCTGGTAGAAACGGTAACAGATATTGACCGCATAGTCACCTTTTCTCTTTCTACAAAGTGGTCAGTTTGTGAGTTATAGCTCAGTCCATTATTTGTGACTATGAATACAGGAGACTAAATTATAGCTCAGAGCATTTCCTCAAATGCGTAATTGCGGAAACCAAGAAAATATAACATAATAATAGGACATTAGTCTTAACCGGCTAACTGGTTATGGAAGTAATGAATAAATAATAATTACAATAATTAAAATAATCTGCGGAAAAATCCACGCCTCGAACAAGTTAGAGAAAAAAACGAATCATACCTCAATACTTTAGCAAGATACGGAATGAAAAAGATCATGGTGAACTCGAAGCCGCGCCAGAATGTCCATTTCACCATGTGCCTGGTGATGTACCAGAGCGGCGAGGAGGGGTCGTTCAGCGCGCTCACGTAGATGCCAAACACGGTATAGCCCACAGTATCTGACGTGTACATTGAGAGCAACTCCTGTGCAAATATTTAATAAAGTTTTATTTAAATTACTGCACTTAATGGACGCAGTCTAAAATGCGTCAATAAAAAATAATTTGTGCATGTCTTAGATAACAAACGGCCTACATAATATAGTCGGACATGGTAAATACAAAGACTGTTACCTTAAGGTTGGCCGGTTCGTTCTTATCAACATTTTCTCGTTTTATTTTTAACACGAGTTCCTTCGCGTTCACGTTCATTAAGTCTGTGAGCATCTTCAACCGCTTCGATGTGAACATGGGTGACAGTTCGTGTCTCATCGTCGACCATAATGGAGCCTGTGGTATAAAACATTGCATGTTATGACTTTTCGTCAAATTGTTTTGTTTTTTAAAGTAGGGAGCTCATTTAATGTGTAGTTCTATATTTATGGGGCCTATTGCTACTAATAAAATATATATTTCCTAAATTACAGTTTCTACAATTGGTGATTGTGTCTGAACTTTTAGTTTTATTATTTTTGATTTTCTTTTTCAATGTGATAATAATAAGTAAATATATTTTTTAAAAATAACGAATTTCAGTTTGATGTCATTATGGGGTTTCACATAAACAGTTCTTTTATCGATTTATTTACCAAATAAATTGTGTTTTCTCTGTATTTATTACTGTTTTGTAGAGTTAAAAAAATTACAACTTAGAAACCATGTTATGATAATAGGTATAAGCATGTAGTAAATTGTTATATTTTAATGAGTGTGTTGTATCTGCCCGCTTGACCACGAGAGTCGCGGGAAAATAACTGGGGAAACGTATAACGAGCGGCGACGCGTGCAGCAGGAATGGACGATATCGGGCGGATTATAAGTTCCCGTTTATATATTTTTTTATTTTCCACACAATTACCTATATAAAATTACAACGAGAAATATTAATAATTATTTTATGATCATTATGAATGGTGGGGTGAAAATACGATTTTTGTTCAAATAAAGACTACACAGTTATACTACCATACAATATCAAATTCATGTATAAATTTCTTTGTATGTTTATATTATATTACAAATGTATATAAGTACCTACTTTTGTTTGAGTAAACTAGCCTTTACATTTTTGGTTAAAACTATTTCTAATACAAGAATATCAATGTGAAAAAGCTCATTTTGGCGTAAGCCTGGCCAAATTAATTATTTGGTAAGTTATAAAGCAACACGTTCCGTGAACCGCTGTCGCTTCGTTGTGCCGTGCCGCACCGCGCCGTGTCGAACCCTAGTAAAGCGAGAACCGCGGCGATATCGCGCCGGCCGTTTCTGCTATCCGCCACCGCTGCTCGTGGCACCACTCATGGTCAAGAGGTTATTGTAGAAAGTTGGCTCTCATCATGTTATAGTATTATTTGATGTACTTACTGCTTAAACTCTAACTATCGCAACAGCATTTTCATGTGAGGTAATATATCTTGTTAAAAACTTCTTTGTTCATTTATGTCTAATTTAAAATGGAATAAAAAATTTGGTATGTTCCTTTTTTGTTTAAAGTTTTACGCCAAGGCCAACTTTGTTAAACCGGTTGGGATTTGGAACATTTATTTTATACCACAAGGTGAGATCAACCGCTGGCCTGATGGTAGAGTCACTACCTTATAGCAAGCAGTAAAAAAGCAGTATTAAGTATCTAGACCTTTATATGTTGAAGTACTATACTCGTCACGCATAAAATTTTAAAACTGTTATAAAGTTTCCACTGTACTATTACTTCCACTGACTATAAAATTTACGTTTTCCTCCTAAATAGGGTACCGGACTCATTTTTGTTCTTTACTATTATAAAATATTTACATAATATTAATTATAACACAGAAGGAATTATTAAAATCCGGTAAAAAATCAACAAGTTATAAGTCTTTGAATTTCGGTGGAAGGGGTAATTAACAAGAAACAGAAAAGAGACGAAATATCCACATGTGACGTCATCGGGAATTACGACGCGTGCGAAAAGAAGAGATGAAGCGATATCCCCACATCGCGCCCACTTCTGCACGTTACAATATTTTAAATATGAATTACTCGCTAATTTTTTAACCAATTGTTACGCAGTTTTCGCAGGAGTGCTTCTTTTTCGTATTATTAACCATTACATATAGAATAATGTACAAAATCAAGCATAGGCCGGTCCCCTATTATGCTTTATAATAACTCAAATTAGCTATAATACCTTCTGTATAATATAATAATCTGTAATTTCACTCTTGTAATTTCTTAAATTTAAATTAAATTTATTTACCAGTACCGCATAAGTGCCTAAATAAAACTGCACGGTCGCCGTGCGCTCATCGACAACAGAACCATACAAAACTTTAGTAGTTACGACTGACGCGATTGGAAGCTCGATACGGCTTTTAAATTACATTATTTATATTAGAAAATCGTGTTATTTCATTTATATTAAAATTAAAGTTGATGTTAAATTGTAAATCTTACAGTGTAATGTACTAGCCCTGTATAATGTACGTTTATCTTAACTTTGAAGTCCAAGCCAAAATAGTTACTACAATATTATGCATGATTAAATGGGCGTATCATAAATCAGTTTACGATATATGCGTATGTACGTATTTACAATTTAAGATATGTGTCGTAATGAAAATTATAAAATATGATAAATACAATAAAGATAAATGCAATCACTACATGATATAAGTAAAACAAAGTCGCTTTCTCTGTCTCTATCTATGTATGCTTAAATCTTTAAAACTACGCAACGGATTTTGATGCGGTTTTTTTAATAGATAGAGTGATTCAAGAGGAAGGTTTATATGTATAATAACATCCATTAAATAGTGGAGAAATATTGCAGCCGTGCGAAGCCGGGGCGGGTCGCATAATATAAACAGCTAAATGGATTTGGTTGATATAAATAAGATAAAAAAATACCAAAACACGGTTAGGTACGAGCTATTTTTTAACCCGAAAAAATACAACATTGAACTTTTATTTTAGGTAATACCGGTTATACCGGTGGAAATGCCAGCAAAGCATTACCATTATTAGTAAGATTCAGTTTGATGCTTAGAGATTTGACGAAACTTCGTATGTTTTTAGTTAGTTATGCCGTAAATTTTACGTATGTCTTTCAACTATCTTTGTGATAATAAAATTTAAGATTGACATGTAAATGTTTTCTACTGAATTTATAATTTGCAAGCGGCGATAGCCTAGTTGGTTGTGGATCGGACTGCCGAAACGAATGTCCGCAGGTTCAAATCACAAGAGCACACACCTCTGACTTGTCTAAAAAATTATGTGTTTTCTTTGTGAATTATCGCTTGCTTTAACGGTGAATATATCAACGAGTTTTCTATATGCTCAACGGGGTTAGACCAAATATTGGACCAAAAGGTGTGCAAAGTGAATTATTTTCTGGCGACCTAGTAGGCGATGTGAGATTTCGATAGAATAATGTTTCATTGTTACCAAATTGCTTATTTTGTAATTTCCTGAGTGTAGTCTCTTTATATCTGCGCAGCCGACATGCAAGAGCGTTTAATTTTTGCTTCAGAGTGTCTAGGTAGTGGCCAGTTGCGTCCCTACCATGTCGGGTATGGGCAAGCCAAAGCAGTACAAAAAAAATTCGTCTCCGTTTCACATAAAACTAGTGTTAAAAAAATTTGGCCCGTCATGACCTCTAAAAGAAGTTAAATTACCTATACCTCACCTACCTTACCTCAGAAAAAATAACAATACAACGACTGTCGAGTGTCGACGCGCAATGTTTTGTTTTGAAATTTCGTCACATATCTTCTACCTACTGTACCTACTTAATTGCTGAAATAATAAGGTTACATTTCGCTGTTTACCGAAATTATTACGTTTATATGTTTTTGTAAATTGGAATATCTCTTACATACAGCGCCGATTAAATAATTATCCTTAGCCATAAGTATCCCAAAAATTTGTCTCGTTCAAGAAAAATGTGCAAAGCCAATGATAGGTACAACTAAGGTAATGTTTGTTCGTATGGAAGTATCCTTCACGCCGATTAGTTTTAGATACTAGACTAAATACCTTATAAGGTTCTTTAACTCAGGAGTACATTTCGCGCCTCTCGCCAGCTTGTTGAATGTTGTTGTTTTTCATCATAATCTAACAAATTTACTTTCTTCTTGGCTATCAAACTTTCACACACTTGAAACTATTATAAGGTATCATTTCACTCATCTTCTTTATATTTAAATGTTGTAAATAATTCGAAAACACGTTATAAAGACAAAAACTTTAAAAAATGAATTGCCGGCTCAATCAAAACAAACAACTAGTGTTGCCAGTTACTAATCGCAAATTATACTTAAAATTTCTACTAAAATTATACGAAAGGTTTAAAATACATAAATTACATAAAAATAATAATTATTATGTAAATAGAATTAGGTTTATTCTAAAATCATTAAATATACATGAATAATAAAACATTATTCATCCAAATAAGGAATATTATTTAGAATAAATGTTTAATATTAGTAGAAGTGCAAAGACTTGGCAACACTGTTTATAAAGCATGGCTTTATTTCAAGTACTGATTGCTATAGAAACTTACTATAGCTATACGTGTGTGGTAGGATTTTATCCGCATTCAATCTATAAGTGTGAAAGAGAAAAAATACCAAGGCAAAAAGCCTCCTAGAAGCCCACGCGAGAGTGATGGAATATAGTTTGTGCGCTTGTTTTATATTAAAAATGAAATGCGTGCATACTGATACGGTTTAGATGTAGTATGTGTTAGGGTTTATTAGTGTGTGTGTAGGTGCGTTCGAGGCGAACAGGCTCGGTGCACCGACACTTAGCGTGGGAATTTTTATCTTTACTGTACCGACCGTAAAATTATGATTATTGTTCCATATTCCGTTTTGTGCAAATAATTTTACGGCAAACCAGGCTTTTGGGCTTCTATGGATGAACCGCCACTGGTAGTTGCTAACATCATTGTTTTGTGTCTCGTGTTGGGAATGGATTTTATACTATTCTTTTATTTTATCTATATGCTTTTGCAAAGCTGTCGATCGGACGCCTCTTATAATCTGTCAGACGCCCTATTTGCTATTAATTAGCTTATTTTGCCTTCTGGCCGTCTTTGCCATCTGGGTTTTCTATCTAAGTTACTGTTGAGTTTGCATGTGTTTGATTTTAGCACCATAAAATTTTGTAGCAGTGAGGGTGATGAATTTGATGAATGAGACTCTTCAATTCTATTAAGATACGAGGGTGGTGATGAAGGGTTGGATGAAAATAATGAAGTTGGTGAGGAACATGACGATGATGTTGATGATGTTGGTCATGTTGGGCTGCAATAGTTTGAAACCGGGCAGATTGGTGCGATACGGTGCCCTCCCGAGAATACGCTGGGCAGCCCGGGCTTAAAGGCCTGGGGCGGGATTCTCCCCCGCGGTTAGCTTCGGTACGCGCCTGGTGTATTGTTCCGTTTCTTAGACGCATTGCATGTATATTGTTTTAACCCTAGTGCTTCGTTAATCATTGGTAAGTATTAATCAGATATTCGTGTGGGACTTAAAGTTAGATCTGTGGGGGGCTTATTATTATAACCTTATAAAGTTTGTTTATACCGGCAATATTGGCGCAGTATAGTCCGGAATAAAATGATCCGTGTAGGAGGTCACGACCCTCAGCATTGAGGACATCGACGCAAGAAGAAGAAATAAAGTTTGTAAGATATAATTAATTTAAATTTGTTACGCAATTCAAATTTACATACCTTTAGAGTAAACAAATTCAACGAGCCCAATGGATCTGATTGTAGCGATGAATAACAGAGTCTATTTTCAAAATGATCGTAGTCTTTGACAAGGATCTTCCTGACGTACTCCGGCGTTTGTACAACCAGTGTTGGCTGCCAGGCGAGGAATATTCCGTAATAATCCCTTTTGTTTTTCTTCCTCAATTCATTGAACATCTCCCAAAAACTTTTCCTCATCACATATCTCAAATTACCGAAGAACAAGAATGGCTTCTCATAATGTACACCACGTCTCTTCCAATACCCATAGCGTATGTGGAAGAAAATGTAAACTGCACTTATAATAATAATTAGAAGAAGTAAAATTATTTGCGCGAGGACGCCAATCCAGCCCACGTCCATTTTGTGTGCGATCTTCAACTGTTGTAAGGCTTTAATTCCGAATGGATAAGATAACTGGTATAGTGAGATTACTTGCGAGAATATACACGACGACACTGATTATCATGGTATAAACTACTACTTTTATATGAGGGGGTAATTAAAAATTAACATATAATGGTAAATAAATATTATTACTAGATTTTCCGTATTTCTGCTTGCTAAAAGTTATACCAACCAAGTAAAAAAATAGATGTAAGGCTGATAGACATTTTGGGAAGGTGTTTGAGGCAATGTTAAACATTGCTATACATTTCTTCTGGTTATACCAGAATATGATAATGCAAACCTGGATGCAGGTTTTAAATGACGCATATTTTAAAAAACGATGTTTTTTGGTAGTTTAAAGGTTTTTTTAGTGTTAGTTTCACCGTTGTGAGAAAGACACACAGGTGGTACACGAAATAGTTATTTTTTTACTACCTATGCTAAAAAAAAAAAACAATGCTGGCATAATTTAATGCATCAATGAAAATTAAGTTGGATTGGATTAACATACTGAAGTCTGATAATTGTTTATCAAACATATAATAAATTACATCAATTATTTATAATTTGAAATAATCGATCCTTACCGATAATCATTTAGAAGACAATTATTAGATTAAGTGTTGGATTATCTTATTATGATAATATGGATTGATGTTTTGAAATCCCTCTTATCTGTAGATAATTCTTCAGGCGAAAATTAGTTTATCATTTATTGATGGATGGTAACGCAACAGCGACAGCATTTAAATACTATATAAATGATGTGAATCGAAGCATGTCACTTAAGTCGCTTAATTTTTCCACGAGACTGAAAACAACTGGACTGTGTCCAACTCTGTGTCCGGGACCTTATCGGCTTAAAACGTTAAAGACCCGATAAGCGCTGGCCATTACCTGTATTGAAATTGAAAAAGTAAAACCAAACAAAAAACAAAAAGAATTTCACGTAGACAGAACTGCGAGCAGAAGCTAATATAGGTAATACACATAAGATATGAAAGTCTAAGAATATTTTGTAATGTGTTACGTAATGGCATGAAAAGAAATAATTTATTTTTAATCTGTAAAATGTTTACTTATTTAGATTCAGTAAAATTTTTACTTTACCACTTCGGAAAGCAGTTTCCACTAGACAAGAACGGGTTGCTCCTTTTGAAATCATTTCAAAGGTATAAAGTAAGTACAGCATAGAATCTAAAAAAAGTTACATTTATATTTCATTTGTTTATATGCAAAATAAAAAAAAAAAAACTTTTGGGAAAGCCATCAAATAGTTCGCATTTTTCAAACTTTTATTTTTATAAAAATCAACTTAATTAAATATTACACTTTGTAATTCTTATTTAAATTAAACTTTGGTCTTTTAGGAACATAAAAAAATTTACATATAAATTTATTATTACAGGAAATATTAAAAAGACATAAACTTAGAACTCAGTTCAGCGCACACTTAGAGTACTGTGTGGCAAAGAGCACGCGGTAAGAACCGGTCATAGAAGGTAAGAGTGCGCGACATACTTATAGTATTTAAAACGTAAGATCATTAGCCCTTGCAGTTGTCACAATTGAAGATACCAAATTCGATGTGTATAGACTGTGCACTCATCAGGCCAGTGTGCTTCACACGGTGAAGATGGATCCAATCCTCTTGTGGCGGTTCGATGAAGAGTTCATAGCAAATAGGACATCTTATTATTTGTTGACCTGTTTTATGTTCAAAATTGCGGAGTGTTTTTATAAAGCAAGCAATTTAATTTTCATATTATATAAGCTAAGAGTACGCATGCGTACTCTTACCGATTACGGATATTTGGTTTAAGTCAATGCAATCTTTAAAAGCAAATACAATGGCGACATAACATAAAATTTAGAACATACTTGTATATTTAACATATCATAACTTCAATTAATAATTTGATGTTATAATTTTTACCAATACACTATTATTCGGCATATGACGATGCACAGCATCTGTGAGAGTGCGTCATACTTCCCCTTAGTATTTCCGGTCAAATTGTAGTCCTTCCGGTTTGGTTCAGCCAATCAGCGTTGAGTAAACGTCACGTGGTCTCAGGTGACCGCTTGCGGTTTGGAGGTGCCATCATGCTTCATAGCGTCGTTATTCTCCGAAGAGGCAACATCAGTTGCAAAAATATTAAGGAATTTAAAAAGTGAAAGTATAAAAAGTGAATTTAGATATTAATTAGTATGAGTGAACACGGCTATGGCGGACCTGAGCGCTCGGTGGACGATTGCGTCAACCTGCCTGCAAGTGATCACGCTGAGTCGTTAGAACCTCGAGCTGGACCGTCGGTAGACCGTAATCGCCGATCTTCGATATCCAGCGTATCAAGTGATTCAAGTTCAGCAGTATCAGAATACTGTCAGGTAAAACGTAGCCGACGTAGTGAGTCACAAATTGAAAACTTAACTCACCAGGTAAGTAACCTAACTAATTTACTATGGCATAAATTCGCTTCGGATTTCACGGCGGATTGTCCGCCGCAACTACCTGGACCATCCTCACTGTCGCCAGGTATACCTGCGTCTGGTGTGCCCTTGTTACCACCAGGGGCACCGGATCCCGGACCTAGTACACAAACACTTTGTGTTACATTAAATCAGCCTGTCGTAGCTGATGCACTGAAATTAAATTTGAGTGTTGTTAGCACGTTAGTGAAAGATCCAAAAGTACCCACGGCAAATCCCGATCGTGTAAAACAACTCGAGGGCCTTCAAAAGTTTGACAGTGTAAACTGGAAAAACGTGCGGTACGCCGATGCTTTAAAAACGCATAATGCATCTCCAGGGTTCGTCGAATTAGAAATAAATGACCAGTTACGACAGTTTGCAAAGGGAAAAGATTACACGGCTAATTCAGAGAGGATTGTAGCAGCATTAACTAATGCCTTGCTCACACAACATGAATTATTAAATAATAATTTGCAACAGATAGTCGATTGGGCAGCAACTCCAGACACAGTTCTGTCATCCTCGACTGTATTTGAAAAAATATCTAGCTTATTCCATTCAACTTCCAAATTTCATAAAAATAATGAAGAAGTAATGCAGCTTGTTTGTGGAAAACGAGCAGAATATATTGAAAACCGTAGGGAGCGTCTACTTAACGAGATACCTAATAAGAACTTGCGAGAGGGTCTGCGCAAGATACCTCCAAGCTCTAAAAATCTCTTTGACGAGTCTCGGCTACAGGCGTACATAATTAACACTGGTGGCATAGACAAGTGGATTCGTCCTTGGTATAACCGAGAAAAGGAAGGACAAAAACCGAACGATAAATCGGTCACCGCACCTAAGCGGATACAAAATCAGTCCTTTCGGTCGCATAACAATGAACCAGGAAAGGATAGAAAAGGAAAGCCTAGATCCAGTGGCATCAAGCAGTCATTTCCTGCCAAATCAAAGCAATCCTTCAAGAAGGATGCTCAGGCATACAAAAGAAAATCCGACCAATGACTCACGGCCGCGTCCGCCAACGAGCGGATTTTACGGGGGCTGCCTGCGAGCGTATCGCAGGCAGTGGTTGGCGCTTCGGGCTCCGGAGGCCCTTCTCGACCTAGTGACGGGAATGCGTCTGCCATTCACCTCCAAACCTCTGCTGGTCTATCCATCACAGAGGACACTTCGCCAGTTCGAAACCAAACAATCAACTGGAATGTCTCAACAAATCGAGTTATTACTCCATCAAGGTGTACTGGAAATTCCAGATCAAAACTGTCTAGGACCCAGCTTTTTGTCGACGATGTTTTTGACAAAAAAGAGCGACGGCAGCAACCGACTAATATTCAATCTCAAGAGATTAAATCAGTACATAGTACCCAAGGCTTTCAAACTAATTACTCATTTCCAAATTCCTCATTTTCTTCAGAGAAAGGATTGGTTAGTAAAAATAGATCTGGGGTCAGCCTACTTTCATGTAAACGTCGTAGAATCTCACCGGAGGTTCTTAAGGCTGGTGTACAAAGGCCAGATACTTCAGATGACGAGTCTACCCTTCGGACTGTCATGCGCACCCAAGATTTTTTTCGTCTTTGACGAATTGGGTTGCCCAGTATCTCCGCTCCAAGGGAATGCGGATTATCGTATACTTAGACGACTTTCTGATAGCATGCCAGTCGAAAGACCTGATAAAGTTACAGGTTCGAATAGCCTTAGACACACTCGAGTCTCTGGGGTGGACTGTCAACTACCAGAAGTCTGTAATCAAGCCAACACAAGCAATCGAATATCTCGGATTGGTTTGGAATACGAAAGAGAATTTCAAGGGACTCCCACCCAAGAAGGTACAGACAATATTATCCCACTTGAGACGGGCCCTCCGCAAGAGAACGATGTCCCTGAAGGAGACGCAAATATTGTTAGGCACCTTGAACTATGCAAATTTTGTTGTGCCGAGAGGCCGCCTGCACTGCCGCTACTTACAACGGTTTCCCAGGCAGCTATCCAGACGTCTACCTCGAAAACAAGTGCAGCTGCCAGCCTCAACTGTGAGCGATCTAGAGTGGTGGATTTCAGCAATGCAAATACCCCTGGCAAAGAACAGATTGTTTCCGAAGTCGACTCATCATTTCCTAACTACAGATGCATCCGACTATGGATGGGGGGCTCAAGTAGACGACCTCGTAACGTCAGGCAGATGGAAAACCGATCAACGGAACTGGCACTGCAACCAAAAGGAGCTTTTCGCTATAATAGCTGCAGTGAAGCATTTCAGATCCCGGTTACAAGGCCGCCATGTAACGCTACAATCGGACAATCGCACAGTAGTATCTTATGTGCAGAAAGAGGGAGGGACGAGATCCATAGCCCTACTCGAAACTACTTACCAGCTTTTGGCCCTGTTAGACAAATGGAACATCTCAATTACTGCGGAGTACATTCCAGGGAAATTCAACGACATTGCAGACAGACTGTCACGAGGGAAATGTCCGTCCGAATGGCACCTACTTCAACCAGCGATTACAAAAATATTTCACCAACTTGGCACTCCTCAAATAGATCTCTTTGCCAGCAAAGAAACGAGGGTAGTACAGAAATACGTAACGAGGAACAGTTTAGATGCATCAGCCCAATTTTGCAACGCCTTCAGCCAGCAGTGGAGATTTCAACTGGCATGGATATTCCCTCCACCGAGTCTAATACCGCGGATCCTACATCATCTGAATTCTGCAGAAGGAGTGTTTCTATTAGTTGCCCCAATGTGGAAGAGAGCATTCTGGTTACCAGATCTGCGACGTCGAGCACTCTGCAAACCGATAAAAATCCAACAGCTCCATCAAGTACTGATAGATCAGACCACCGGTCTTCCGCCCCGCGAGTGCAGGACATGCAGCTTTATGTCTGGAAAATTGGGGCTGGGACGAAGTCACCAAAGGATGGTCTGAAGCCGAAAAATCTCTGCTTCGATCCAGTTGGAGAGAATCAACGTTAAAAACTTACCAGCCTGCATGGCAGCGATGGGTCATGTGGTGTAGTGTGAATAATTTTGATTTTAAACACCCCACGGGTGAGGCCTTATCAAAATTTTTAGCTCATTTATTTCTTGTGGAGAAATTAGCTTATCCTACTATATTGTTACATAAATCGGTGGTTTTAACTTTTGGCCGAACTATTGATAATGAAAATTTAAATTCAAATTTCTTAGTTAAACACATATTGAAAGCTATTTCACTAAAAAAGCCTAGGTTAGAAAAACCCCCAATTTGGGATCCAAGCGACTTGGTCGACTGGTTGCAAATAAACTCTCGGAATTGTGAATCGCTATTCGAAGCATCGCGCAGGTTAGCATGTATTCTTCTGCTAGCTTCAAGTAGGCGTGTACATGATTTAACACTTCTAAAGATTTCTCCTGGATATTATTTGAATAACGGTAATTACTGTATTCTATATCCATCTTTCGGATCAAAAACAGATACAGCTTCGTATCGACAATCCGGTTGGAAATTGCTACAGCACAATAACAGTAACGTATGCCCCATTTATTGGATCCAAAAAGTTATCGATTTGGGAGCCGAAAGGCGCACTGCCGATTGTAAAGATGCCTTATTTATTTCAATACGAGGTCCTAATCGTTGTGCCTCACGAACCACAATAGGAAATTGGGTGAAATCTGTCCTCAAAGATGCAGGCATATCTGCTTCGCCAGGCAGCCTGCGCTCGGCAGTAGCATCTTTAAACTGGTATGAAAACTTCCCAGTAGAGGAAATCCTTGCACGAGGTAATTGGCGGAGAGAGAATACTTTCTCAAAGTTTTACCAAAAACAAATTATTGGTAAAGCAACGCCATCACTATTAAATCTTTCATTAAATTTTGAACCAGTTTCGTAAATAACTTAAATGTAATTGAAATTGTTATAAAATGATTATTACTCATGGAAAATTTGTTAATCAGTCAACTTTACTTTTTCTTTGATGTTTACATAATATATATAAGAAAATGCAATACACTTTTGTTATTGAAGATCCTTGTTGTTCATGTTAATCACATAGCGTCGTTACGTGGTCACCAGGAGCTATAAACAGGTCTCTCACAGATGCTGTGCATCGTCACATGCCGAATAATGGTACAAGTTTTACATAACAATAAAACTTGTATTATTGAGCAGAGACGATGCACAGCATCCCTGTAAGGCCTCCTGGTGAGAGACTTCTATGAAGCATGATGGCACCTCCAAACCGCAAGCGGTCACCTGAGACCACGTGACGTTTACTCAACGCTGATTGGCTGAACCAAACCGGAAGGACTACAATTTGACCGGAAATACTAAGGGGAAGTATGACGCACTCTCACAGATGCTGTGCATCGTCTCTGCTCAATAATACAAGTTTTATTGTTATGTAAAACTTGTACCATTATTTATGTAAGTACTGATATTTAGAAGTGAAATAGGCAGACCAGCCCAAACAAGTAGCACCCGTTCACAATTATAATGTATGCGCCAGTCACCGGCTACCTCGTCCATGATGTAAGGAAAAGGCTGACCGGGCACATGACGCCGCGGCGCGCCGTCGCAAGCGGCTTAGGATAAATATTTTATTGCAGAGCAGTGTCTCACGGTATACATAAATGTCATTCACCCATCAAGAACGACAGCTGGATAATATTTTTTTCGTCTTTACCCTTACTATCATACTCGATGGGAAATTTCTTTGCATCGACCGAAAATAAGGAGCCCTTAATAAGGCTTCGGTATATTTATGTTCGATATAACTTTTTTCGCTACACATTATTTTTATTGAATGAAGTGATGAGCGCTAAAGGTAAATCCTTTGATTTGGAGATTATTGGTATACGTTCATAAATGCCATGACTGTGTGTGTCTGTGCATGCTATGACGGTCCAAGAGGATGCAACGAAATCAGTAGTTAAGAATTTAGAAGAATTTGGAATACAATTAGAAGAACAACAAGAGGAACAACAGGCAATTTAATTCATTTAACAAATACGATTCTTTACCTTTATTTGCAGGTAATATCTTTTTACATAATTCGAATTAATCAAGATATATAAATTTTTTTGTTTTGAATTATTTGTGGAAGTCCAGGGAAGGTTTCAAAAGTGAGAAACATAAATAATAAATAACGGGAAATTCTAAAAACGACTAGTAGTTAATTTTCCAATACAAAATGTGCTAGCTATGAAACATTTGATGTTATCGATGTTTGATGTCTTTTGTCTTTTTAGAAATAAAGAATTGTCACCTGGTTATCAAATATTTGTAGATGTGTTCAGAAATTTTTCAGTTTCCTAGCTGTAGTATGAGGTCCGATCTCTTTAGTTTATTTTATTGAAATACAAAACATTACAGAAACAAAAAAAGTGAAAAGTGTCAGTTGGTTGTCGAAAAAAGAATATAAATAAAGAAATTTCAAGACTTTAAATTAAATCTACCATCAGTTTGTGTGCGAAAATTTAATTTACTGTTAATGCCATGGAGAAAACGGCCTGACTTAAGTTGTCGAAGTCAATCAAATGTGCGACGATCTACCTCACGTGCAAACCGCACTATCGAACAGCGAAAGACAGATAATGATAACATTGTGTATTAGTATGGCAGAATTGCGTTTCACAATGAAAATAAATAATAATAATGAACAAATATATGTAGGCACAGGTAGGATAGGAAGTTCATCGGGTCATCTGGGTAATTAACCATACAACCTTCTGGTTTTCTTTATACAATTGTATAAAGAAAACCGGTTTCATTGTTTTACTTACCATGGGATTACATAGCACTAGTGCAGAAACAACTTAACTCGGTGATGTGTTCAAACACAAGTTAATTAACGACAATTCGCTTGATGTTAAAAACTGTTAAAACTGATCTTACTACATACGGCAGTGAGTCGGGACGGTGACGGGAACACATCGTTAGTAGGGATAAAACGTATACAATTTTATAAATACCTACATATTTCATGTAATTATAAATTCATAATTTACAGCTATTATTTAAGTTTTGATACTTGTTAATTGTCAGAATCTTTATACCTGGTGGAAGTAATCCTTTATACCTATATATTACATGGTGGAAGTAATTACAACATACGGTGCCATAACGCTGTGTTCTGCCTCGAATATTTATGGTGAAGCCACTAAACTATAAAACTTGCATCGACATCGATTCGACGTGATTTATGATCAAAATAACAAAGACAGATGCAGCAAACAAATGCTGGGAGGGTACCAGATATAATTTGTACACGACTGTATAGCGTTCAACATACAGGCTGCATTTTTAAGAATGGACATCAAGGATAGTTACCTTAAATGATGTAGCTACAAGAAAACTTTCATAGGAGACTGTCATCATTCCATTAGTCCATGACATTTATCATTGAGCAACATTATATTTAGGTTATTCTATATGTATATGTCGCCGCAGCACTGGTGAATTTCCGGAGCGATAGTGGCCCCATCTATTATTACATCGAGGAAGTATTAGAAAAGGAGGGAGGTCGACTGTTGCCAATATAAGGACCGGCCGAACGACGAGAGCTCAGTCTTGTACCAGCCTTGTAGCAGTATTGTAGTAGTCTTCAGCAGTCTTGTTTCACGCTCGAACCGAGCACATTGTGTATTCCGCTAGTGTTACTATGCAGTAAATTGTTATTGAAGTAAAGAAGTGTTTCAATAATTGAATAACTGTCTGGAAAATAAATATAGACCGGTGAAACTTTACCGGTCATGTAAAAAAATAACCAAGTAAACAGTTTCACTCCGACATATACTATAAAGTCTAATATAGTGGATCTGGTTAGAAAAAAAAGTTTAATTACATATAATTACTGAACTAACATATTTTTAAACGCTCTAGAAAAATACTTTTAGGTACATTTTTAAAGTAAACCTACATAACTCCTTCAGAAATCAAAATGATAAAAATAGCCATTAGGTACGTGTATTCAATAAAGAAGTCTGCATCTAGTTACAGAACATGGTAGTGACTGGTAGATTGAATAGACGCGGCAGGAAATTAAAGTGCTGACGTTGCCAACAACACCGAACGGCTGTGCTATTGAATTATAAGTGGCAATGGTGCCGAGACATGCCATTTGGGTGGCCAGTGCCATTCAACTTGCCAGTCCGGCTGCCGACTTTGTCTCTGAAATCAAAACGACGTAAAATGCATTCACATTTTGTGAAGACCCTCGCTTTAATGCAACAATTTTTATGGGATGGTTTATTTATTTAAGTTTTAAAGCACCGTTAACATATATTTCTTTATCACTATTAATGATAAAAGCTAAGAATAGGTAAATATGATTATATATATTCTAGTCAACGTTTCGAAATTGGAACGACACGTGAGTACAAGTACTTGTACTAATATCAAATAACTCAAAATGAAATGTTTCACCAGTTTGTATAAATTATTCTATAAAGTCCCATTTCAGGACTCGGTAGAGCAAAAATAAAATCAGAAAATACGAATACCCGAGCATCGTTCGGAGCTGTTTTTTGTTTGTATTTCTCTTACGCGAGAACAACTAGATCGATTTATACGGTAGATAGTGCGGTTCGCTAGGTACAACGAAAATATTTGCTCGTTTTATACTGAAATACGGTATGTTCACGACGAACGTTATTCATTTTGCTAGGGAACCTCTATGAAAGTATGCGCTCTAACATTTCTTAGTATATTTTATAAACTTTAAATGGCACTTCATATAATATGAGCGTTTAGAAGTGGTAAAGTCTCGTTATGAGCAGTTTTATCTACGTCATCAACAACTTCAACTGGTGCAGCGTGGTGCCATTGTCTCACTCCGAATAGAATAGAATAGAATTATATTTTGTTTTAGTGCTGTGAAATAGCTTAGTTAGGGGCGACACTCCTAAAATTTCTTTAGCAATGAGAGCGTGCATGGCCGTAGCAATCACTTATCAGGCCAACCACCTCTCCGTTTGCTATTTCAAAAATAAAAAACATTGTCTTGATCCAATGCTGCTAAATATATTTTATCAAGAGGAAATAATCAAATTAACGTACACAGAATGTAAATGTAGAGTGTAAATGAAACAAAAGATAATTAAAGAAGCACCACCGAGAATGTTTACAATCGTACTTTAAACGAACCGCCTCGCTGTGGGAATAATACTCGAACAGAATAAAAGCTAGCGTTATGTTTTGAATTGACAAATTAGAAACAGACCGAAGAGAAGCAAACGTTACCCAAGTTAATCCTTTTGAGTATTCAGCTCAGCTGCCAGACAATGAAATATCGAAGATGTTGGAGGCAAGCAAACTCGTTTAACGGTTCGCGAGGCAGAGCTCGGAATCCGGATACAAAGTTAAAAAAGGGTACATCTAAACAAACCTTTCGATATAAATACAATGAACATACAAAGGGACGGCATTATAGGCTTCCAAGTGCGTGATTCTATGATCTACCTTCTTTGAAGCTGTTTGTTTAATTTGTTAATATAAATAAATAGTTTCCTCTATGTTCCATCCCACGTTTTGACTAGAAATCCAAAAAGCTACGGACATTTTGAGTTTTGCAAAGCTTAACGCTTTAGATGTTCAATGTTTATGTTGTAGCAACTGGCAAATGGCCGTAAGAATGCTGCGGAATGTGTTTATTTGTGTGTCTACGTTTATTTTTTGCCTTATTTCTAGCTTGTTGTTTTCTTGCCAAAGTTTAATAGGCTGTTTTATAGCAATGCTAAAATATGTTAGAATCTAGACTCTATCGACAAAATTCACAAATAATAGGAGTAATAAAAAACAATAATTGCAAAATATCTGTAAAGTGGTTTTATTTCAATATCGCGTAAACATCGTCAACAATCGACCATTATATATATTTTTAAAATAGCAACAACTAACAGTAGCTTTGACTGTTACTGTCTATGGAGAAACAGGAAACAAAATCTCCAATAAGAGATTAGGTAGAGTAGACGTGCACGGATGTTTCGCAATCAATACGATAAAATAACCGAAATTATTATTTTACACATTTAGAAAAGATATTTATCCATTTGTTCAACATCTTAATAGGGGTCAATAGACTTCAGTTATGTTAATAAATTCGTTTTAGCATGATAAAAATATTGTTTTACGACTGCATGGCCCGGGTGAACGCTTTACTGTTTTATTTATTGCCCATCGTGAGTAGAACGGCGAATGTCAGTTTGGAATTTTAGTGTCATATACGACCTGTATATAACAGTATTAGTGTACGGAAATAGCTAGTCATACGTTGGAATACGTAAGACTTGAGTGAGTATGTGTCGACAAGAAATTATTGAGATGCCGACACAAAATACCAAGGAAATTAAATTCTGTCTTTAGCCTTACTTAGACAAATAGGTAATAATAAGAACAATTGTAGGCATAACATGATAATGAAATTAAAAAAAAAACAAAGCCAGAATTCTAAAACCCTCTATAGAGTCGTGGACTATTGGCATAAAGGTATTCAAAACATATCAATGGCAAAACAAAACCATTGACTAGTGTTATCTATAACATACACTCGTATTTTTTAGAAAAGGTGTTTACTATAAAAAAATAATTCACTTTACTTGATAAGATTACGTTAATATTTTTATGTGCTTGGTAACGTGATCCAACTCCATCTGATGATAAGTGGAGTGGGGTCCAATAGGATGTCGATTGACGTAAGATTACCCCTCGGGAGTCGACACAATTATGCCGGCATGTTCGAACCGGATATACAGGCTGATCCCGGACTGCGACACACTTACGTGGGTTACTGTAGCGGGTTTTAATACATTGTGAACCACCATACAACCATACTGCCCACTGTATTATCACATCTGTGCTAATACTTTATAATCGGATTACCTATTGATTTGTATGCTCTTGTCTTGTTTTCGATTATTATAAAACAATAATATTTATACATTCATGTATACAATGCTTCTTATTAAGTATTAAATCTCCGTAATGTTCATCTAAATAACTCAAGGAATACGTGTGAAAGGCTTCTTTGGAGTCGCTGTTTTAAGTTGATTGTAATATGTATTAATTACCTTGTTTGTCTGTAGTTGTTTATCAGTTATTCGATGTAGAAGAAACTGCATTCAATAACGCAACTCATATTTTAGGTTGTTATCATACTACTGAGTGTTGTAATTCTGTTAATAATATTACCACATAATAACCGGGAATGTTTATCTCCAAATTCCACCTCACTAACTAACTAAGGTAGGTAGGTATCTACAGCGTACAGGTAACGGGCACATTCATCATTAACAAAGTTGGTAGAGGCAAGGGTTCTAAACAAAAAACGGGCCATGTTCGAATAAAAGTGGTGGTGAAGTGTCCTGTTCCAATTAATTTGATGGAACGAATTTTGTCACAAAGATTAAATTTATTGAAGTAATTTCTCTTATTACGTTCCGTTAGGTCCGCCGGTTAGGTTTTTTCAAGCAAATAAATCAGACTTAATTAAAAGCGAAAATAATTAAGTGTCTGTATATATAAGTATTTAATATGTGTAACCTTATTCATGAAAAAGCTAATTATTGTCACTTACTAGTTTCGTATAACGTTTGGGTAAATTTCAGCGCTGTAGATCCAAAATCCTACAGCATTTTTTAATTGATTAATCTGATTTTATAGTAAACAGAGATCGAATTTAGTTATATTTTTTATGTTGTCATTGTATTCAGCACGGAACCCTAGGACTGGTTAATTGCCTCAACTTACGTATAACTCGGGAACAATCACGTCGACTGTTTAATGGTCCCTAAATAAACAGAAAGCCTTTAACTGCTGAATATTTTAAAAAGCGTGAATTTTGCTTTTGTCCTTATTCACAGTGGATGCTATGGTGAATAAACTTCCTTTTTTTTATGTCATCATTGTATTACGGTGCCAAATTGCCACAAATGGCAATTTTGTGTAAACCACTTAACTAGAAAAGTTATAGTTTGGGTTGTAGGTCGAAGGGGCCCGTGACGTGGGTTGGAATATATTAACAAAATTTTAACATTTTGGTTTATGGCGTTTCATCTAGTTTTATCTAAACAAAGGTATGATTATACTTTACAACGAGTTTTTGTTTTAGAGTAATTTTGAGTAACAATAAAGTCTTCGTGGAAAATGTTATAACATTACAAAAAAAAAACATTAATACGAAGAATAAACTACGCAAGGCAACGTAAGAATAAATATTGCCAGCGTTGTTTTATGGAAAAATGATCACGTAATTGAATTCCTGTCCGAGGGTTCGTTATGGTTGTATGAACTAGCCGCGAGGTTTTTCATGGTAGAGATTTATTACTTCAATGCCGAGGCACGATGCTTTTAGTACTCCAGGTGGAATAAAAACAACTCTCTCGTTATAATATAAGCCATATTTACTATAAGCTGCAGCATTGTTAATGGAACGAACCTAATCCAGGTTAATTTTGACATTGTGTTATTAAATAAATTCACATATTCGTCTTTACTTCTGCTAACATAATAGCAAAATCATTCATGAATAACGACTATTTTTACCAGTAATCCTGGTGTTACTTTTCTGGTTTTTTGATATTTTTGTAGTTTATTGTGAATATGGCGTATGCGTTTAGTATTTGTGGCTGAAAGTGTGATGTTTGCGCTGTGACAAATTCTCTGAGAGTAGTAGTAGTAGCATTAGGGCGTGTAAAATTAAGATTACTTTTTATTGATATTTATTTTGTTCGAACCTTATACTTTTTTTTATTTTACACATACAATTCGAGTAATTTATTGTAGTGTTATTTTTAGTAAGATAAGTATGTGATTTATTTTAATAATGCATTGTCAAAATGAACCTGTTTACTAATTAATGAATCAGCACGAGTTTTTGTTTTTTATAGTTTCAAAATTATTGTTTATATAAAGATAAATCCAATAAAAGCTTGTTTGCGATAAAAGTCGTTACTCTTTTGTTTGAATAGTTTCACACGCACAACGGCGACTGAAGTTTTGTGGTTAAATTTATTAACGCAATGTCATAATTAACCTGTATAATAATGTAGTTATAAAACAGACGTAAATAAATGTTGAATATTAACAAGGCACAACCTCATAAATAAGATAATAAAGAAACTTAATTAATTTAAAGATTCATTTAGCTATTAAATGGATGAAAATGGATATGAAAAACTTGACCGATGATGAGGTTTATTTTGAATATAGCCGCGTAGAATAGCTAGAGCGTATAGTCTGTTCAGAAAGAGAAACGTCGTGGCCGAAAAGTGAACTAACTTTCGATTTTTACACAGAAACACTTTCCCGCCTTTTGGTAAATATTAAACTCATTGTCATGTCGTATTGCTTTGTTATAAATGATCTTGCGTGTTGTTTTTAGGGATTTTTGTATAGAGACCTACTAGAATTAAACAAAAGAGGTAATTAAGTACACTAGCGACCTCAAATCCCACGACGGTTCTCTTTCTGAACAGACTATATTCACTAAGCATTTTTTTGTATTCCCAACAGGTACAATCATGCTAATATACTCATACATAATGGCAACGAGTGGTCAGTCGCAAAGTTGTTTAAACTTTGACGTTAACTGTATTACAAACTTTAAAGTTAAATTTAGTTTGTATGTTTAAACTTTAAAGTATATTTTGGAGTTTCAGAGTTAATGTAGTCATAGTATAAATATTTCATGAAGAATTATGTGGTGGTACCACAATTTGTGTTACTTCATCTACATTCTATATAAATCAAATAAATGAAGGAGGCCAATTGTCGTATTTTACACGCGAAAAGCAGATATAATCAGTCTAATCCGAAAATTAAGCTGAATTAATATGGCAACATGTTTAAAATATGTTTATGGCGCTGACCCTACTTTGTTTTATAAAAACATTGGTAGACAATTGAAATAACAATAATTCCTATCTTGTATGTCAACAGCCGCCTGGGGTAGGTATCACTGCAATTTTTGTTTCTACAAGCAAGCAGCAGTGTGCATGCACGTGCGAAGGGCATTGCAGCTATCGTAATTACTGGATATTATGGTCTCACAATACCCAATAATTACGCTGACTGCAATACCCTTTGCCCTTTGCAATGTTAAGTCTTTAACATTCTGTATGGTGTTGCTACTGTTTATGGGCAGGCGTATATGGTTGCCATCAGGCAAGCGGAATATTCGTCTCATCATTCTATGCTAAAAAAACTCTTGTGGCTTCTACTTTAACTATTTATGTAGAAAGTCGATTGGCGTTGTTTGAAGACGTTATTTCTCACAGTTACGGCTTTGTGTGTGCCCTCGGTCTTAACTTTGGAAGAGTTATAGCCCGCTCGCGAGTGCACTCCCCTCGCGCTCTAAATTTGATACTTAAATCAATCCGGAAAGATATCGCGTGCATTTAAGGTGGTAAATCGAATGAGTAATACAGATGACCCAGTAATGTACAGGTGGGAAGTAAGAGAGGACTTTACTTAAGATGTAAACGAATTTACCTCTAAACTAATTGGTTAGAATATTGTTTATGTACTTATATTTATGTACTTATGTATTGTTTACTAGCTTGGGGACACAGGCGATAGATAGCGTTAATAAAATTGTTTTTTTTAGATATAAAGGGATTTTAACAGTATTAGGTATGTATATATTTATCCATAAAAGCAACTAGATAGCTGCTTTATATTTTCCGTTGTAAAATACTTGCAGTTGTTAAAGCGTGATTAACGTTTTTGAAAGGTCTGTTTCAACTACAAGGAGGTTGTATTCCATTTTTCACAGCTGTTTGTTGACTCATTACACATAAAGCCAGACAACCCGCAATAAACGTTTGTTAACGACCTATAAAACGACATGGATAAGTTGTTTAATGTGCTCTTAATTTCGTGCTATAAGAGTTTAAAATGTTGCGTGTTTTGGTAACTCTGTATTTAATGGTTACGATCGAGGACGAATCGTTCGTAAAGTTTGCCCGTAGTGCTGAGCTGATAGGTCCATAGAGAATCATTCGGATGTTAGTTTACCCGGCTTGTGAATTCCTATCACAACTGCTATCATTAAGGGGGAAATAGGTTGCAAAATCGGCAGCGGCGTCCTGCTTTCGATAAAGAAATTAACCGCAACAAGATGCTCGTGGTCTACAGGTATGGAAGTGAGGGAATTGACACTCCAGACTGATGGCAAGCTGGGTGTTAATTCGGACGCTTGGGTAGGGGCATGGTGGCCGTATCGTTTCTCCTACATGACTGTCACCGCTGTCTAAAGGCCTGTTGTATCAGATCAAGTTCCAATAAACGGGATTCCCATTTCGATTGACGACCTCTTGGATGCGACGTTTTGCCTCGCGTTGGAGGAGCAGGAGCGAGAGATTTAGGGGCTGTGGAGATTTTCTTTGGTACGCTCCCCTTTAAAGTGGTGCCTATTATACATCAGCTGTTATTACCAACTAGTCTTTTGCTCTTATACTCTTGTCCCTCAGCGAATGATATATAGTTTAAAGTACCTGGCCCGATGTTACAATATTAAAAAAAAATACTATTTACATTATAAAAATCGTAGAATACAAGTTTGGATTACAAGAACGTGATATTTTTGTTTATGGGACCCAGTTTCCCTAGACCAGTATTAAAAAAAAATATTATTATTAAAAATATATTTTATCCTAAATGTTAATCTGCCAAATCACATAATTGATTATCCTTTGACGACGAATCAGAAATATGGAAGAGTGGCGTACGAATTAGACCGGAGTGGTATTATAATGGAGCCCGGGAAAAATCAGAAAAAACAAGTCACGTACTAAAAATTAATGAATAATGTATATGTAGGGTCTTCTCTAAAATACCAATTTACAGTAAGTTATCTAAACCGTAGATTTATAATTAAAAAGTGTAAGCTTGTAACAAAATAATAATCAATAAAGTGAATTAAATTTTACACGCCCTAATGGCTCTATTACTGCTCTAAGGGTATTCGCCGCAGCTGTAAAATTATACTTTCAGTCACAAAAAAAAACACTCACGCACACGCCATATTTATACTAAACTACATAAAATCATTAAAAAAAACCGGGATTTTTTAATAATATTCGTTATAATTTTGGCATAATGTTAACAGAGATAAGCATGAGTATTTAGTTTAATTTATTACCGAAATATCAAAATGACCCCTGTATATGCCGTGTGAACAGTATTGTTGTTAAACAACAGCAAAAAAGTGAACAAAAGGTCAATTGTATAGTAAATAATCGACGTTTAATTTTTTATACTTTTAAAAGGCACTAATGCATTGCTTAAGGGAGTAGACAGTACAACTTATTACTGATGATAGATAATAATTAAGATTGAAACGGGGAGTGTCTTATCATTTAGGCAGAGTGCTTATCAAGCCGCCTAAACCTTGTATATTAAATGGATTTAACAGTGTATCGGCCGTGTAGTTTGCAATGCTGAGGTCTTGGGTTCGATCCAAGAGTTGGGTAAAGTGATATTGGGTTTTCCTATTTGATAACAGTCTAGAGTCGCGAATTGATGTCTGACATGACAGTAGGCTTGCCCCTTATCACATCATGGGACGGAAACTGAGTGCGCCAGTTGCGGCTCTAACTCTTCGGGGATAAAAGGTTTGAATGTGTGTGTGTTCTTATAAGATTACTCTTACACACAAGCTATACGTACAGCTCGTTACGATGAAACTTTGAGCCTCAGCTGAATACCTTATGCAATTAAAGGTGGATTCATTTGTCATTTAGTTTCCATTAGGAGGATTAATCGCTTTTCCGAGAAGTAGGAGACTCACGCAAATTGTTGGTGGAGAACTCTGCCACAATGAATCAGGTGGGTTTTGCTGTGCAAGTAGCGCTAGTGTTGTGTGAGACGGTATTAGCAACTATAGACATTGTTTTGTCATGGAAATAAAAACATAATATACCTATTGAGAAACTGGTATAATTATGTTTCAA
The DNA here is from genome assembly GCF_014839805.1 of Manduca sexta. Taxonomy (NCBI): domain Eukaryota; kingdom Metazoa; phylum Arthropoda; class Insecta; order Lepidoptera; family Sphingidae; genus Manduca; species Manduca sexta. The sequence goes on along the minus strand of NC_051142.1, from coordinate 5,982,660 downwards.
ATATATTTTTTATGCACATTGTTTTTGTAGCTAATTTTGGTTAAACATACTACAGTTTTTTTGTTATTTTGTTTAGATCTAACTACGTACTGATAAAAAAGTTGTTTTTGCAACGTAATTGTAGTGTTATATGTAGAAGAAACAATAAAATTATATAGGAATAAACGGAGAAATAGAATCAAATAAAGAATGCTTATAGTCCTCACACCAAACCTAGAAAGTTACAAAAAAGTTAAACAATGTAGATGTAATAATATAGTATGATGTAACAAAACAAGCATCAATTCTATTTATATCTTACAAACATTTATATTTTATATTAACGATTCCTTTATTTGATCAAACAAAGATCATTGTTGGCACGTACATGACACGAAAAATGACATATTTACCTATAATAGATTTTATGAAACACGATTTTGTGTTATAAATTTATTTCCAGGCATATAAATACCGATTCTGTTGCTAGGCAAAGGTCCATGATTACGCAGTTTAATGCAAGTTAGTAGGTCACCACATAGCACACTAGCACAGAGTTAACAGGGTCCAAGAGTGGGCACTGGGCGCAGGGTGGGGGTGAGTAATGAACATGGATGAGAGATTGGTCACTCCCTTACTTGCACAGATATCGAGAGGCAGCACTTTACTGTGTAGTGGTCTATGAACTTGAGCATTCCGACTATTTCCGAGACCAGAGAAAACTTCAACATTTTAATGTATAACGTTTTATAAAATAAATTTGTATGCTTCTAACATATCCTCAGCGGAAAATGTTGATTCATTTTGTAAAATGTAGAATTTAGACACTAGTTATTACAAGCACGGTCTGATAGCGAGAGAAAATATTGAAAGGAAGCCAACATGGCTGCGAGCTATTAATTTTAACGAGGTTATATTTCGTTTGACTTTTATACCCGAAAGGCAAAAACTTTAGTCATTTCATATGACTTCCTTTACTATACACCTACAACGATGTGTGAAATACCTGTCTAATATCTTGATAAAGGCAGCGTAAATTATAGAGTAACACCAATCATTGATGATAGTTATTTATTTCTCCATTGAAGAGCTTTAGGTATAGACCAAAAGACAGATTACTTTTAGAACTCTGAGGTTTCAATCGGCGCTGAAGTTAATGTAAGGGCTGTTAACTGTGCTTATTGGAGCCCCGAGGCAGTTTCTCCGAAAGGACCGCTTAGGAGTTACGTAAGTCGAGTTTGGTACTCTACACATTTCCTCTCTTTGTTAGATAAAATGTAAAAAACTTGGTAAGATTTGAATTTTCCGCAAGCTCTCAGCTTTTCGAAACTCGATAAAAAGAAAGTGGTCTCATTATTTGTAATATTTGAGAAAATAGTTATAAAAAAGATTTTAATCAATTCAGTTAACGTATAAACCTGTAAAAATACTATGCATTCAGTTATTAATCTTATAAGATAAGTTACTCATTGCGTAAAAAAGATTTTTTTTAAAACTTGAAAAAAAAACTAGTATTTAGATTAGATAATTTTTTAATGTCTAATTTTAGGTTACATATTGGAACCTATGTAGACAGCACAGAACATAGTATAGTCGTATACACTATAATGTTAATTATATACCTAATATAGTATGTGTATACACAGCACAGATACGTCCTATCGGTTTGCAATGTTTATGATGTTGCTAACCTAATCCCGGCTTATAGTTGTTTGTTAACTACCTAATACCCTCCCTCTACGTGTTTATGTTAAGGGAAGGAATATTAATCTTAGATCGAGATATTTCTATTTGGTACTAAAAATTATGAAGTAAACCCTTCCTATAAAGTACAGGTGAATTCTATGAAAACTATATACTATCATTGGATGTTTGAATTTGTTGAATTTGCAGCTCAATTTTGTGGATTTCGGAGTGTGATGAATCAAATAGGCAAGGCAGCATATTACTGGCGATACCGAAAGACTATGTTTCATGCTCGACGTATTATTCGTTGGATTTTCCATTTTTTTTTAATTTTAAGATGGACAAAGATACGGATTTATACTTCCCAACCGTTATAAATAACTATAATAAAGGAGAGTAATTTGTGATAAACCACGCTAACTTGGACAGAATCATTAATCTTACTAATTACACTAAAATTTTCGGGACGCAACGCCCTTGAATCCTTTTGTGGTCGCCCTCTCCTTCCGGTTTGAGCACACTTTATTAAAGAAACATTGGCTTAATTTAAACTGAATTATCGCAACGTCATCGCAAGCGGTAGGTTTACTTTGTCGCACTTCTCTTAAGCGGAAAATTTAAGAAACTACGTTACTTTACAATGTTTAAGTGTGGATCTTATTTGACCTATTACAGAATGTAGACGTCTTTTAACGTCGAGTATTTTTTTATACTGGCTACCTCGGTGGCGTAGTTGTATTGCGAGCGCAGTACGACACTGCTTTTGTGATCTCATGTTTGAATCCCTAGTCGGGCAAGTGATATTAGGTTTTTCTATTCAGTATAATTTCGGAGATAGAAATTTGACACCTCTATCACATTATGGGATTGAATACACACGGTGGAAAGTAGGCCTCTGGTTGCACGTTTTCGAACCCCTTCAGTGATAAAGGCTTGGTGTGTATCTATATTTTAATATTGTTCGTGATTTTCATTTTTTCATTCTTACGAGTTTATTAATGTGATTGTAAGTTAAGACGTACCGAACGAATAATGAAGGCAAGTATATAAATTCCTAGACCTGTCTATGGCATAAAAGTGAAAACACTTGGACAATTATATTAATATGCGGATTAGGATTTTGCCTGTAAACTGAAGTGACGTGACGGTACTGGTCTGCACTGCACTTATTATTTGTAGAGTTGTTATACTGATGCCTTATATGCAGTCATAACACTAGAGTTTGTCTTCCAAAATAGAATACTATAATGTTTGCAATATACAACTACTCATGTGGTAAGAATAAGCTACGCGAGTTAAGTTATGATTTATCCGGATTTGTTAAAACTAAGCAGTCCATATTATATAATTGATAATTGAAAGTAAAATTATTAACTAATAACATCGCAAAATACTCATACTTTGCACACAAGATCATGTAAAGTTTTTCGCAGTTGTAAAAGAGGTCGAGGTAGGTATGCTTATATCGATCTCAAAGGTTATTTTGGGCGGTATCATCCAAAACCCGCGGCCTACCTTTACTCGGAACTTACTTTTAACATCTGAAGAATGAGGTCGGGACACATCGGGTTGGGAACACATCAAAGAGATCGAGAAACTACAATAACAAATGTATTTTGAGATGTTTCTTTATCGACACTGTATATATTACAAAGGAAGTTTCTATAACAAAACGTATGTACCTACCGCTGTGTTATTATATTAGTATTTATTAGTATATAATAACACGGCGGCATATGATCGCTACTTCATCTGCGTGAAAATGTTTTTCCGAGTTAAAAGTCTTGCTTTATATTTTCCCGTGATAAAATGAATTCTATATTTTAGTTCGTCAGTTAAAACTGCATTGAATTCCATGCAGCAGTTTTTGCGTGATGCGTGTATGCGACGGACAAAAATTCTAAAAACGATTGTGTTGGCTTCTGTTGTTTTAATAATGCCTCTAATATTAGTTTTTATTTAATATTATAAAGTACAGACATCGGCTGGTTACAGTTCTATTATATGTATAAATGTGAGTAAAGAATAAAGAGCTGAGGGTACGATTAAATTTTACAACACCAAATGTTATTTTAAACTTTTTGCCTACTCTATTTGATTATTGTACTTCCTTGATTATGTTAATAGAATGAATCGTATCTTTAAGTAAAAACGCAGCACCATGTGAGCAATACGATATTGGACGTAACCATTTATGTATAAATAACGACCACTGTTATGTGAATGCGAAAATGTTAACCTCCACTAAGCGTAATTTGCAATAACGTATAAATTGGGCAGTAAGAACTCAGTGACTCGAAAATGTTTAAATATCGCACGGTACATTAATTGATTTAAAAAATATACAGTCTTTAATCTGTATACTTATATAATCAAAAATATAATTGCGCCAGCTATATTATCAACATTTAAAACTATGTGTCATGAAATAATTTGCCAATAGCCACACGGAACACAAAAGTATATCTTCTGCTTGTCCAGTTAGAACTTTAACAGACTTTATTATTTATTAAAATAATGCAAACGCGGGTAACGTAGTTCCTTCTCATGGGATGCTCGATTGCCTGGGGCATAATGGAGTAAGTATATATACATACATCGATATACCCATAGAATCTAATATTGAACCGTTGTATAACTTAAAGGCTGTTATTATATATGTATAAAGTATAGTTTCATAAAGTCGGTGCTGCCTTATATTGAGGTTATCAAATCTAATATTCGAGCGAGTCCAAACAGCGGGGCGAGATTGGGCGGTTTGCATTTCTGGCAAACTGGAAATCGAGTCATTAATATTAACACACAGTTGGTTACGGTAGGTTTCATGTCGACTCATTACTCGCCAATCTGCAAGTAAAGTCGATTTAACTGATCATTCATTATGGATGGTTCTAGCTTTGCAATTAATGGAATGTATGTGTTTCATTACTTACACTCGATATACTAACTATTAAACTTGCGAGTAAAGTTTATTATAAAAATCTTTACAATTTACAATTGGAATGTTCTTTTTACGATGTTTCTTTATATTTATTGAACAAATTTTTTTTGCTCAGGTGTCGAAATTCGACTGCAATTCATAAATATTTTACAAACTTTCTTCTATATTCCTTCTCTATATTATGAGCTTTAACTATGCTAAATCTAAATAAAAAGAGATGCAATGTTTGTTCTTTGTGTATTAGATATGGATACAATTTCCAACGGAACAACATAGATTGAAAAATGTTGTGTTGTGGTATTTTCAGTTTGAAATATGCATGACAACATCGCTACCATCTGGATGGAAACGAGCTAAATTAGCTGATCCTGTTTTTTATAATTTTTAATTTTTTTTGTTTAAATATAATTTATGTGTTTAAAAACATACATACTTGTTATTTATACAACAAGCCTTGCATCATTGATGATTTTTAAGACTCGCGTCAACAATAGATAGATCTACATATGTAGACTATATTATATAATATCGATAAATATATTTTTCCGAATGATGGATTTGTATTTTTATTCTGATTCGCACTGTATTAAGACTTCGTGATTCAGTATTTTTTATGTCATCAACACAATTGATCGAACAAACCGTCCTAAGTAAACGTTAAATTGTATACCTAATTTTATCACAGGCGGTGGAGCGAATGTCCCGACTCCCGAGGGTGACAAAGGGACCATCAGATAAACGCAATGACCTGCATCCTAACACCTTCCTGCCTACATGTTCTCTCGTAATGACGCAGATACCTGAATACATAAAACACTTATCATAAGTACGTTCCTACAAATCAGGAGTTATCGCCCCCTTATTGTCTACTCGCGCAGGACCTTTTTGTCATTTAACTCGTCGGTCAGTTGGTAATCTTATAATGCATATACGAAAAATGGGTGCTGTTTTATTGTTGTAATTTTAATGTGAACGTTCTCGGCCGCTTCATTTCATATAGAAATGTAGCACCAACATTTTTTAAAATAAAACTATTTTGCGGATTATATAGGAAATAATTGTATAATTGTAAAATGTAGGTAGATATTGTAATTTTGACTTCTCGGACGACCAACACCTCAGTCTGCCCCGTGACCACGAAGGCTGCAGTCTTGGAAACGTTGGGGTTCTCCCAATTATTATATTATTATTATAATATAAAAAACCGCGATAAAATCCGTAAAATAGTTTTATGTTAATGTTTAATTTTCGCGTAAACGTAAGAAATCACTAGGGATTGCAATCCGGTCCGGCGGATCCGGTAATCCGGCGGATCCGGTACGTTTTCGTTGCCTACCGGATCCAACAATATCACCGGATCCGGTGGCCGGTTCCGATATATTAAGAAAAACGTACTTTCTCTTATCAAAACCGTGCGAAAGTACTAAAAAACTTAAGAAAGAAATGAGCGCTTATGAAACTGAAGGAGATAGAGGGAAATACTTGTCTCTAATATATGACTTTTTGACTTTAGTAAAACCAACCAGTGTTGAAGCTGAAAGGGCTTTTTCGGCCGCTGGTTATATTTGCAGTTCCTTGAGAAGTAGGCTAAAGGATGATACTATTAATACAATTTGTTTTATAAGAGCATTTTTCCAACAAGAAAAGTGATCTGTGCTGTAATGAATGCATGGGTATAATATCCATAAGCTGTTGATTTTGAAAATTTTAATTTGGATTATAGAAGAATATGATGTTATTTAATTTAGTTTTTATGAACGGGTTTAGCTTAATTTAAACCATAAATAATTCACTGTTGTTGGTAATCTTTGACTGATTATCATATAATAACTGACTGATAATAATTATAAATAAATAAGAGTTGATTTTCGCATAAAATCGTTTCTATTTTTTCCCCGTAGATTATTCCTTATATTATGCCATGAAGTTAGAAATATGCGCTATGTTGAACACCCAACATACCAATCCGGATCCGGCCGGATTTAAGTTTGTACCGGATTGCAATCCCTAGAAATCACCAAGCTATTACTTTAAGTTTGTTTTTTAAAGGCAGTCATACAATAATAATACCAAGCCCCGTGTTGTATACTGGCCACTGGTGAGCACGGGCCTCTTCTATTATTGAGAGGGTTTAGGCCTCAGTCCACATTGGTTTAGCACGGGTTTGCAGACTTCACATACCTTCGAAATTGTTATGGAGAATTCTCAGGAATGTTAGTTTCCTCACGACGTTTTCCTTCAACGTTAAAGCAAGCAATAATTCACAAAGAATACTTTAAGTCTTGTAAAGATAAAGTATCCACTTAGGAATCGTAAAAACACCTTCCATTACGTGAACACGTTTGATATGTTTGCTCACTTTATTTCGTCGGTTCTATTGCTATCCGCATCTATCTTTCGACGGAAATGTTTCATAATCAGTTAGATATTAATCTCTTTTATGTTTTATAATAAAATTTATAATTAAAATATAGCTAGATACAATGAATGTCGGCCTTATTGCGAAGTATTAATCAATTTAATACTTCGCAGTTCGACTTTGAAATCTAAATTGTTCTTAATACATAGATTAATTGCGCAACTAGTCTCACTGTGCCGGCAATTGAACCCAATTTTAAAAATAAAATACTGAGAATATTTCCAGCTATTGAGAGCATTTATTAAAAATGTTGAGTTATTGTTTTATTGTCTTTTATTATGTTGCATGAAATGTTAAATTTGTTTCGTACTAAAGTAAGTTTCGTCATGTTATATAAATTTACATATGATTTATTTTCGCAGAGCCTTCTGAAGAGTGCTTCATATCGATGACTACGAACCCTCAGTCACAGCCATCAGCACGCGCGTACCACTTACATAATTATAACTGCTTAATTATATGTATGTGCATTTGTATGGAATTTACGCATAGCCGATCAGAGGATAATTCCCCTTTCAGTAATTTATTACGCATTTATAAGCTGTCTCCAATTGTGCGTAATATCATATTTATACCATTGATTTTCTCCACTACGTCTATAATATCTGAAAACGACTTTTATAATAACCAATAACACACTTATCAACACATAATATGATAAGTACTTATACACCACTGTGAAAAATAAACTTTGTTTTGAGTATTAAATATTAAACTAGCGCAGCTCAAAGTTAACATTTCAGTAAAACGTTTGGAACACATAAAATTCGTGAGTAGAGTGAAAATTCATGAGATTTCGAATCGCTTCTGTATCGTTGTTTCGTTACGAAACAATTTTCTATCTGTTTTTGTTTTGTATTAAATTTGCCATTTTCGGCGAGTTGAAGATATTTAGAGTAGATAGGATTTCAGGTATTCGGGCAATGATCGTCGATCAGCTATTTGAAGAATTTCGCAACCCGACAAAGCTTCATTTCACTATAGTTTGGGGGTCGAGACATTTTGACATTTATTAGCCCAACCTTATGGGTCAAAACGTCTTGGGTATAACTAGTAGATAATTTATATAGAATTATAGAATTAGATTACTATTTTTATAGTAACTTTATTCCTCATCTATTAAGGCATTATAACATAATTTTCGATTTATAATTGTGGCCACTTGAGAACGTGGGACACTTACCGAGAACTCAATCCATATATCGTCGATCTCGATGATACTTTATAACCAGAATTTCCAAGTGCTAAGTCTCTCAACCGAGTTCTATCCTCCTAGAGTTGCTTCTAGGATGTTACTAAAGCCTAAAGATGAACGAAAGGATTTAATTGAATATACTTTAGTGGTACTAAGATTTTCATTTGTCTCATTAATTACACAATATCTCAAGACGCAGCGAAATTAGAAATTAACATTTTACTTCAACACAAAACATAAATTACTCTCATATCTACGACTTTCGCGTACGTATTAAACAAAAAGTAAATTCATTTCGTTGCCTTGAGCCAGAACTGGAATTGGCTTCGAAATGAAACCTCCCGCCGTAGGGATGGAAAAAATATAAGACAATTTTTGCGCATTGCATATTCATATGGCACGTACTCGATGAGGTCTGTATGCAGCACCAACATCACTGTATTCAAAAAAGCAGCTTATTTTTTAGTAGAACAACATGTGTATTAATTCCAGTATTCAGATCCACTAACTACTGTACTGTATATGAAAGCATAATACTATAAGCACTTTCAATTAGTGTCTTCTAAAGTAAAAGTGCACCAACCACGCCTATTAAAAATATTTAATTCATTAATTGTTGTTTGAATTTGGATTCATTTTTGAATGTTTGGATAAATTAAGTGAAATACAAAGCATTTAGTTTATCAATTAACTCGTTTTATAGAACACACAAAGGCGAAAGGTTCGATATATAGATACCTAAAAAAACATATCTTATTTTTTCTAGATTCCTATTTCAGGAATAACGTGGAAATACATATCAACTCAGTTGTTGGACTCTGGTATCCAATTTTCTGTTATCTCTAGTAAGTTTGACGGATGGCTGTATGTTAGGGCCTGTCTATAAGCCCTTATCATGCTTGTTCAGACCAATCATTCCCTCACAAAGTAATTTATGGGATAACGCTCGTAACCATCCTAACCGAGAGTTATTACTGTTGCTGTGAATCATTTGAACTCTGTATTTATTCATAGTTCACACACATGCCGATCAGAAAGTCTGTGTAATTTATCAACGTTTGCTTTGATGTGACGGATCTAAATATGGTATCTTGCAAATATAATACATGGTTGTTTATATTGATTATTATGGTTATAATTTCCAAAGGTAGGCAGAATTTTTATTACAGAATATTGTAATTAAATTATGATGAGACTGAATAGCCATTTTAATGTGAAATATAAACGTGATATTGGTTCTATTTATCCGGAATTTGGAAAAACCAATTATTATATTATTTGTGATTGTATTTTCGTTACATACATAATAATTAGTGGGTAGATAATTATACATACCTATACCTAGCTGTTTTTAAATGCGCTCGCATGTAATGATGTGGCATTTTTAAATATTTATCCCTTAAACTTTAATAAAAGTTTTATCCTATAAATTAATAACCCTTTAATATTTACTAGTTTTGCAAGCTACGAATACAATTTTTAATATTTATCTTCGGGCGGACGCTAGCGAGGTGTTCACTACGATACAGTATTTTATGAGACACCTTGCATAATTGCTTCTGATCTTGGCGCTCCGACTAGGTACGTAACATAGCACCTTAAAATTTTTACCGACTAAAAATGTGCAGTATTTTTGTTGATATTTTTTTATGCCACTACACTACGACGCGATATGGGCGCTTGTCTGATGATAAGAGTCATTTGGGTTTGCCGATGGTGAGTGTGTATTTTGGAGGTTTAAACACCCCTCTTGCTTCCCTAATCGCTGTTCGTTTCCTTCAATGCCGGAAAATGCATTCACCATTGTGCCTAGATGTTTATATATACATGCTTATTGCTATTGGATCACAAATATGAGGCTACAGAATTTTTCTCAGAATTAGGTATATTCCCATTATTTATATCATTACTTACCATCAGGCGAAATAGTGGTCAAACGCAAGCCTAGAAGCTATAAAAAAAATATTCCCATCATACCATAGATGAGCAATTTTGATCGGAAACATTGTTAGCCGGCAACATTACTTATCTCCTTTGAATATCTATCAGGCTCATTTTATTCGAGAGTGATAAGTTTGACGGACGTTTTATATTCCAAGCTGAAGTTTAATTACCGAAGTGATTTAAGACAATGGGAAAGTTGTCACGCTTGCGTCGGCGGTGGATGCAGGAAGATCGCTCCCTTGTAATGAAACGGCTTGTGCCTCCATTAAGGGAACAAAAATGTCTTTAATTAACAGTTGAAGCACTTTTTTGCACTGGAAACGGCGAAGCAATTAGTAGATCTGGAGAGAACCAGCTTCGTCGTTTGGCACTTTGTCTTGAAGACCTCATTAGAAAATATTTTTTAATCCCTCATGTTTTAAGACGAGGCTACGTTTCTTTTAATCTCTGAGATATTTTAGTGGTTTAATTTAGTTAAATGTTCTTGAATTTATCATTAAATGCAAGAGGATTAAGTAAGGTTTTCTGTTTTTATTTTTATTCTGTTTGTTCAACTTTGAGTGAATGTCTAAAATATATCTTAATGTGATATAAAGCATAATTTAAGATTATAGCTTAAGGTCCATTTTTCATACATTTTGTTTCACCTTTAATCTGGGTAACTAAACAAGTATTGACAAGTAAAGAATTTAAATTCACGTCTAGTTAGTGATTAGTTCTCGCAGTTGAAAGAAAAACGTAAAAATAATTAATATGCATGGATATTTCGGCCTTTAAAATTTAATACGACGAAATTTGGAAGCTTGGAAAATAGCAATAACCAGATAAGAGCTAAATAGTATTATCATGAAAACTTAAGTGTAAACATTGACTTAAATATTTTTACAAAAGTCGCATCATCTTCTTTTAAATAGCTACAATAATTTGATTGGAAGGTTACAAAACATTCAGTCGACTTCGAATTTAAGAATAATAGAAGAAGCATGGGTTATTGACACGTTTTTGAAAGGTTGGTACCTATAGCAAGCAGACTGTTTCGAAGACTAACCCGTTCACAGATACGTTTATCTTCATATATGATTCTTGATGATGATCTTCATATAATATTATGTTTGTCTAGTGTGGATATTTGTAAAGTAAATAAATACTCCTCATATCCTATAACATCTATCACTGAAACACATATTAGTTTTTATTCGTATTCGCAGATGTCTTCATTTGCAAGACTTTCCCCTCATCGGTTTAATTATGTAGTAGTGGAGTTCTTAGACATACCTACACTTATTATAGACAGTGAGGCTGTGAGCTGCAAAATCGTGGGTTCGACTCGATTACTAAATCGAGCAGTTTCCGTTGAAAATGTATTACTATCGCCGTGGGACGGGACGGCTAATATTAGTTGCATAAATTTCGCTTCTACTTATCCTTTGTGGATACAATACAAACAGTGTTGACAGTATTGTATGTCTTTCAACTTGCACAGGTTAATAAAAATCTCATTGGGTCAATAAAAGGATCGCCTGATCACGAATGAAAGCAATGTTTAACGTCAACCAATAAAATGAATTGTAATGATCGCAATCAACCGAAGCCATTTCGTTGCAGCGCAAATACAACTAAGCGAGATTATTTTTTAAATTCGTTTAATTTCACAGGTGGCGTACAAAATAAGCATCCACGTGCTTTGCATTTTAACTCACGATGAGTGCTTGCTAAGTTAATCAGTAATGTTCTCAGCGGGTAATGTAACGTGCTCCTGCAAGACGCAGCCAACTTGTCCAAATTAAGCTGTAACGAGAATGTTGATAATGATACTAAATTTCGGGAATCCGAAAATTGCTTAAAAAAGTTTCTGGATTTTTATCGAAGGCAAAGTTTCGCTTTCGAAGTTTACGCTTTATTGTCTGCTATGAGCTGTTTGTTTTAATTTTGTATTTCATTTTAACGCTTTAGGGCTGATTTTTTAACGATCAGATAACAGTTTTCGTAGAATAAAACATAACATGGCACAAATAAAACGGCAGTTTTAAAAATAAAATTGTTCATTTGTCTCATTTTATATTCGGTTAGGCCGTCATTTTTTGGAATGATCACTTTTATCTAACGACTGAAAAATCTGCCTTAATTTCATTTCCAATTTTTATGTATAATTATAAAGATTAACTTCACCACAATATTTTATGATGTACTAATTTCTACAGAACTGACAACGAAAACTTAAGCACGCGAATAAGGTTTATTAAATAAGGAGCTTAGCAACTTAACGAGATTAATTTTCCAGTTATTTTCCAACGAGACGACTTTGAAAGGAATATTATGAATAGCAATTTATTTTTGGCTGCTCGTGATAGAAAAACATCGACAGATTATTTTTCGACGAAGAAATTATTTTGACAAGATGTCTATAAAATAATTATTACATTTATTGAACATAAAATGTTTATTATTTCACGTTTCAATTTGGTTATACTTACAGCAAAATAGTTTCGTAGTGAGTATTCGTTAAACAGTTTTAAGTTTTTTGTAGACGCTATATCAATTGAAAATGTAATACGATTAGTTTAATATTTTTAAAACCTATTCCATTCAAAAAAACACATTTTTTTTCTAGTACTATATAATATATATTTTCTTTTTACATTCTCATTTTATTTCATTACCAGCACGTACAATAACTAGCCGTGACAAATATTGATTTAGGCAGATTTATGTAAAACTCCGCCTTCCCTACGGAATACGGCCATACAAATCCATATCCGATGATCTCTTTGAGAGCTTCATATTTTGTCGTTCATCTTCCTTGCCACATTTCTCTATTATTGAGTATAAGCGCGTGTTATCACGCTACCGACACGGCGCGATATAAAGCCACCGAGTACTGGCATTACGGGTCGATCGCGGCACATTGCGCGGGTCTTTACTGGCACGGCAACACAAAGGCCGCACGTATCTAATCTCGACCTATTTGGTTTACCGATTTTTATGTGATGTGATTTTGGCGCGTTTTTGTAGTTTATTTCTGGCCCTTTATATGAGACAATACGTTTGTCTGACTCTTTGAGCTTCCGTTATCGCTGTGGAACAGGTTATTGGTTTTTCGTTTGATACGATCCGTTCCAACGAGATTGATGTTGCTTTGTGTCGGAAAATGAGTTTATTTTTACAACTGAACAACGCGATGCGACGAGTAGCTGCTCGCCTGGTGGAAAGGGTACATGACCGGGCCCACAAACAATGGCGACACCATTCAGAACTTTGAAAGCATTGCTTGATAAGTTGATACTGCGCTGCGATATTTGCTTATAATTATAGGAAGTTAGGACAGTAAGTAGAGAATTAAAATTACACTTCTACTTACGTCTTGTTTAATGTTAATTTATTGTGAATAGCTCGATGATGTCATAAGGTATTTTGTAATGTAGCCGAGGAAGTTAGAGATGTATTTATTGTTATGATATTGATGATCCTCATGCAAAATATAATATTTTTGTATACATCATTCTTTTAATTTTGGAGGGAAAACATAGAGTCCAAATCAGCTTCCTACGTACAATTAAATGTATCTTCTTCTTGCGTTATAGTTACGCTAATCTTGTCTGATATTTAGCCTCTATACACTCTAAAAATCAATACCCAACGTAATTTTGTACAAAAGCCAGGATAAAATGAGTAAATGAATCAAGCGTCGTGTAAATCCTTTAGAAATAGTACGCCGTAGAAAGAACATTCCAACAATGTGGGTAAAGAGGGAATTTTCACCCGATATTGACTGTAAGCTACGAGACATATTATCTCCATAATGTGTATAATAATTTAGGACTCTGGATATTTACAGTGGTGACATCATCAACGATCAGGTTTAATTACTAGCCTATTTTCTGGAATACAAGTACCTAATTACTTATCAATATGTTTTCTGTTTAGTTTATGGTTGATAATTATATTTTTCAAAATAAAATGGCAATAATCATTAAATAATATTTTATTTTATTTACAAAATTGATTGTTTATCAACCTTTACATAATATAATATAATAGTATTTACAAAAAATACCAGGAATATGAGGTCCGCACATACCTACGTGATAGAAATTTCAAGTTTTTTTTTATCAATATGTAAAAATAATGGACTCTGTTGTTCTTTATATTTCAAACAAATTATAAACCTATTATAACAAAAACAATTAAATCCATTATTTTTTGTTATTAATTCCATACTATGATAGATATTCAGATATTTTAAAGATACCTTGTATTTCTGGGTAAAACGAAACGCACTTGTAAATCCCGGTAAAGCATTCTCGTGAACATTGTGACGTCATCGACACTGGCATTTGGTGCAGATTTCTAGGATTGAACAATGAGCCTAGTCGGTAACCGAACGAAACGCCCGAACATGTTCACATAGGAGGTCAAAATTACCAAACTGCGTTTAAAAATAATAATATTCACAAACACAAGCGAAAATAGTTTCAATTTTCAGCCAGTTTAAAACTTTAGGCGTAGAAAATGTGCGGTTATCCATAAGCGGGAAAGGGCGATAAATCCCTAGATTTATTTACGTACGTCTCTGTATGTTTGAAAATTCAGTTGCTGCGTCTTATAGTCCTTTTGGACTAAGAGATTCTTTTGTCAACATCTGTGCTTCTAATAATTGGATTATGCCTTTCTTAAGTAGCCTTTTAATAAATTTCGAAACAGGCTGAGAGGGATGCCCTGTAATACTCTGGAATAAAGTTAGCTTATACCATGCTTGACAGCAATGATCACGGAAAAACGCAAAGAATTTCATGGACCGTTTCTATCGATTTCTACATACGTGCCGTGTGAGCCAGGTTACTTACGACGTGACTTCGTTATATTTCGATGGCCTTTTTAGGGTAACTGAAAATTGCCTGGCAATTCATTCCTTGTTTGTTCGGTCCCTAATCCGAGATTGAGATCTCAGTCGTTCGGATGTTGTTAACGATCAGAAGCATATTTATTTTTCATGAGGCTTTTACCAATTTTATGTTTTTCGATCCAATGATCAAAGCTGAACATGCATTCATTAGACGTGGTCTATTGTGGGAAGATTCTTCGGTCTGGACAAAATCAAGCTATTTTTCGAAGAAGGAAAAAGCAAAGCAATTTTGCTCTTCGAAAATAAATTATAAATATAAATAAAACAAATTATAAAAGTTAATATAACTTCAAAAATATTCAAACTTCAAAACCATGAGTTGCTCGTTACAAAACCGTAGACAACATAATTTATAATCGATAAACGCTGATTAACCAAAGCGAGACAATTTTAACAATGATGGATCGATATTCCTTATTAGTTAAAAACAAACATTTTGAGGATAATACAGTTTTTGCAGACCACCAGTCCTAATGAAACATAATTTACATAGAGGTAATTGGAAACGCTTCCATTATTTTTTACTTTTACAATCTCTTTACATAATTTCGTGAACGCTACAAAGCTAGGTCATTATTCAAGATAATTTATTTCATAGATTTTCCAAGTATAATTTAAAAGGTTTGGCTTATTCTGTTTTAATTATTTACGTGGTTTTCGTTATACAATACAAAGGAATACAATTTTAAGTATATATTTTAGGAGTATAATAACTCTTTATTAATACATGAAATACACTATATTCACATAATAATAAGGCTGAAATTCTCTCAAAAATTCATCCACAGAGCACATGACACGTGCCTAATGTTTATGTGACAAATGCAGTCTCTAAAACAATAATTACGACAGTATGGTTGGAAAGGAATAATTTGGATCCATGCATACCAACTATAATTTTTGTGTGTGCATTGATACCGTCGCAAACTGCCATCAAACAGACGGCGGTCCTTGCTCACGTACTATTGAAGTTTTCAAGTTACATAACAGTGATCACGTTCCGGGAATACTCCTGATAGAAAACCGATATGCTTTTTCAAGTAAAAGCACTAACGGATTTAAAATATACGTAAACTTATTGAACTTAAATATATTTTTTCATAAGTTATTGCGTTTTACTTGTAAATTATAGATTTTTGGTCGTTTATATATTTATGTACATTATTATCCACTATTGAATTACAAATAAACCCTCGCCACTTTAAATTAAGTAAGGCAAGTAAAAATAATGATTCTAGATCGAAATTGTGCTTTTATAATTACATAATACCGTATCACAGGCAAAAAGTTGAGCAAATTTAATTCTGTTTCCAATAAGCCTGGCAGATGAGAATAAAGGTCTCGTCATGGAATTATTAATGCGTGGAGTGATCCGGGAGTCGGGACAGACGACGCTCTTGGCTACGTATACTAAATTTGTACGTGCCTGTCACATTTTCTGCCTTAATAACATCGACATACTAACAATTGTTTTCTAAGCTCTTGTGTGCTTTTTAATTTCGTCAGAGTTTGAAGAAATTATTTAGTTAATTACAGAAGTACAACGTAAATATGTATTATATGTTAAAATATGCTGTGAGTTTTATAACAAAATTGCATTATAATTTAGAAAGTACTGTAAATATTCTGTGAACTGTATAATTTATTAGGTTTATTCCAGGGTTGACATCAGTTATTTAATAATTTTTAGAAAGGGTGCTTTTTTAATAGCCTTATGGCGCAATAAACCATGTTTTACAGTAATAATCTCACACGCGAACTAAACTCAGCAACCAGGTCAACAAGTTCTTTGAAAGTCATAAATGTCACAGTATGTAGCACTTTGTGTGCGAAATAAAGTGCCAGGGCTAATGGTTGTGGCGTTGGCGAACCAACGACGTGACTCTTTCGACGGAAAACTATCAACTATCGATTTAAATACGAGAACTGTTCCAAAACAACTGAATTTATCTGACAACTTTAAAGGGGGATTTAAAGAAGTTATGGGTATTGGTAACTATCTGCTATTTCATTCTTGGTTTATTTGGAAATTCATTGACATTTCCATCATTAAGTTATATCTATAATTACAATAAACAGGTATTTTTGTATTCACTTCGGTAACCAAATACATCAATTGCTTTTCGTTCTTCTTGTCCCACCGCTGAAGATCTTCAGTAATCTTACTGCAGGAGCTTCGAATGCCAACGATATGACGAAGAAGAAGCTAAGAATGCCATTACGGAGTAACCAGCGTATATCGCAAGCTGTAAAAATAAAAAATATATTATTAATAGTGAGAAGAGGTACATAGGTATCATTCGACCTACGCTCCTCGGCTTGCATGCAATGTATCCCCGCTATATTCACGAGATCATATCTCCGCCTAATGAGGAAGTGAGATACGAGCACAATACATCTACTAATACCTATGTAGTATTATAACAATAACCTTTTGAGCTCTAAACGCACTGATATAGAAATGGATATTCAAAGTGGTCCAAATAATAATTATTCTATTGTTTGTTAAGAACGTGTTTGAAGGACTGTCAAATGAAACTAATCTTACATAAAACCGTAACTTGATTTTAAATGTTTAAGTCCATCCATCAGGTTTACGCATAAGGAAAAATACTTTAAAAGTACATTAGATTATAATACTGACGGACCAATAAAGGTTAGTGAAAAGAGCAACTTCCATCCAACTACTTTTAGCGGCTTCTGCGTTTACCAATACCTAAACATCGAAAAAACATATATTAGTTAGATAATATTATTCCTCTGACACACATAGTCCTGAGCCCCACATTAAGATAACCTACGTCGCAATACCTTTCGATCTCGCTTATTAATATTTAAGTACCTGTAATGAAATTGTTAGATATTCCACATGTGAGCATAGTATTACTGAGATCGGCTTACTTGGTTTAGGTAATCTTCTACAAAAAGCCCAAATGAACATAAAGGGGAGGATTTACTCGACAGGCTCAAGTCCATTTTCATTAGACGTGTATCTTTTATTTTACGAGGATTGTACTGCACCTACAGTCAAGCAGTCAAGTACAAGTCATTTTACCGTGCCAGGTAAAAAATGTTCATTACTATAAAATCCTTAGGGGATTGGAAGATATTTTATGGACCTTTAGTCTGTGGTGTGACACTTGGTGAACTGTGATGTAGCGGTCGAGCGGCAGCAATTCGACGCGTGACTGTAAATTCAATTCCGCAATGAAAATATACTGCGGGTAAGGTGTCTACAGATTTGTAATGAGTTTGTTTGTTGTGGATCCTGGTAGCTCGCCATAGTTCCTGATACTCAAAACATCAGGAACTCTGTCTGGCTTATATCGGTGTATTTTCATTTTAATTTTATTCGAGTAAAGAAACATATTATTTTGAGTAAAAGCATTCACCTGATTCTGAATCCAGCTAATTAGACGTTAATATCTGTAACTAATTATGTAAATTGCTAGTCTGAATTTGCTTGGTCTAATTGAGAACATTCAATGTCTTCGTTGATTAAGCAGTTTTTAAATTTGATTATTCCGGCTCAGAAAAAAGGAAATTGGACTACCTACTGAAAAGCATGGAGTTATAATTGACAATGGCCGACACCCCATAGAATATTTGCAGAAAATAGTATTACGGGTTTCTTCATGGATAGCCTATGTAAAATAATATCAGCGCCGATATTGTTCAAATTAAGCTAGATAGAAACAAAAAGGGATAAGTGTTGGCCTAAAAAGCATTTAACACCCTATCTAAAATATAAATTTGTTTAGGGACAACTTTAACTTTGTGGTTCGATCCTACACATAGTTATTTAACCAACTGCAAATAACAATTTTGTAATAGTAAATTCCGTTTTTGTTGTTGTTACATGTGCTGTGAGATATTGCTTCTTGCCAAATTTTATGTTTGTAGGTACTAGGTCAACGGACGTACCGTTATAGGTTTTGACTCTTTGTGAAATTGCAAAATATGCGACATAAACGTTCTTATCTTTTTATCATGATCACTTACATGTTTGATTTTTTTTACAGTTGAAAGAGGCCGTAACCCTGCATATTTGATATAAATTATAAATTGATACCTCTACTTACTCCTACGAGAAGGGGTCTTAACAGATAGCAAAGGGTCAGACGGATATAAAAAGCAATTTAAAATTATAAATAAATTGAAGCACGGATAGATGGAAAGGCAACTTAAAAGCAATTACATGCTAGGAGTTAATAAAGGAGGAGGCATGTCGGTATTTCAGTGCACAGCCTCTGTACATCCCGCACACTGCTGTGTATGTGATTACTGATTACATATTGAATTGTGATACCTATGTCGCCTTGGGGCAACAAGGTACTATCTCGCAATGTATTAAACAGTCATATAGAACCCCGTTGCGGAAAAGTAATTTAGGTTCATGAGGTTTGTATGTAACTATACGAAGAAGATGACCATAGCCACGAACAAATTTAATTAGACCCTAAAAATTGTAATAATCAAGAATGCAAAAGAAATGCAAATCTTAATAGAAACTATTGTAAGTTTAGTGATTTAGGAATTACAACATCTGTGTGCAGAAGTAATTAAAAATAATTTATCAAGGTACACAGGAAACAAATAATGATATAAGCATTATGGTATAATTTACAATAGATGTAAGAGCAGATATAAAGCACCAATGCCGGTTGGTAAGTGAAATGGCACAGAAAGGTCGCGTTTTCCCTTGACATTTGAAATCGTGCCAAAAGACAACCGTTATATAACATCGGTCACTGGTCAAATATCTTTAACATCCTGTTAATTTTCGAATTTCAAATAAATACCGAGTATTCATTACTGCACTGCGTTTCCCAGAATTATCTAGATTGAAATAGATTTGATTGATGATCAAAGTTCACAGATATGTTTTAAAACCTGCACAGAAACGTATGGCTGGAAGCATTATTTATAAAGTTTCATCTTACTTTAAAGAGTTCAAATGGTGTTGGAAATTAATTTCAAGAAACCGTGGAAATTTATTGTCCATTTCGTGTTCATAAAGTTGTAACAACTTTTATTGATTTACTACAATCGTTACTATAATCTCCTGGGGCTTTTGTCTAAATTACACTTATCAATAACCAACACAATGTTTCAGAGGGTTTGAAATCTACGTATTCTTAG